>NC_069506.1:196290802-196590802 GCF_027579735.1 Bombina bombina | reverse complement strand
TGTGATTGGCTGGTAACACTAGCAAAAAATGCATAGAGCATTTATAAAGGCTACATTATTTTCTCTACGTTTAGCTCCTGTTCTGACTGCAGACCTTGGTGGAGGAGTGGAATGTAGACTGCAAGAGAGGTCAAATAATCAAGTTCCAACTTAAACTGTTTTGAAGTAGCAAAAGGTGAAACAGAAGGGAAGATTTATAGCAGTAAAGATTATACACGCACAACAGAGGACCTGCAGGAACGGAAGTGTGCCGTACTGACGGGGCTGATCTATAGCAAGTGTGAAGGAATTGAGCAGAGTTTTCCTAGACATTAGAAGACAAATGCATTTCAAGTACAAAAAATAGTTTTTACACCTGGTCAAAATACGGTTAACACAGAGTAGTCCTGGGACAGCGTAGGAGGAAAATAGAGGGCTTTACTAGCAGCGTATAACATAAAGGACTGGCTGATACACAGAGAGATGAGCAGCTGAAAAAAATGCATTGAAAAACTCTTCAGCTCTGCCTGCCTCTTCAGTAAGTTAAACGGTTTCTCTCAGGTATACAAAATGCAGCAATCTGACTGCATTAGTTGCAAAGGACAGTGACTTACAAGCAATACAGCAATTCTGAAGAACAGCCCCCAAATTTTCCACTCCGCTCTCTCAGAACCCACACAAAATCACATAGGCCTAGATTTAGAGTTCGGCGGTAGCCGTCAAAACCAGCGTTAGAGGCTCCTAACGCTGGTTTTGGCCGCCCGCTGGTATTTGGAGTCAGTGATTAAAGGGTCTAACGCTCACTTTACAGCCGCGACTTTTCCATACCGCAGATCCCCCTACGCCATTTGCGTAGCCTATCTTTTCAATGGGATCTTCCTAACGCCGGTATTTAGAGTCGTTTCTGCAGTGAGCGTTAGAGCTCTAACGACAAGATTCCAGCCGCCTGAAAATAGCAGGAGTTAAGAGCTTTCTGGCTAACGCCGGTTTATAAAGCTCTTAACTACTGTACCCTAAAGTACACTAACACCCATAAACTACCTATGTACCCCTAAACCGAGGTCCCCCCACATCGCCGCCACTCGATTAAAATTTTTAACCCCTAATCTGCCGACCGCCACCTACGTTATACTTATGTACCCCTAATCTGCTGCCCCTAACACCGCCGACCCCTGTATTATATCTATTAACCCCTAACTTGCCCCCCACAACGTCGCCGCAAGCTACTTAAAATAATTAACCCCTAATCTTCCGACCGCAAATCGCCGCCACCTACGTTATCCCTATGTACCCCTAATCTGCTACCCCTAACATCGCCGACCCCTATGTTATATTTATTAACCCCTAATCTGCCCCCCTCAACGTCGCCGACACCTACCTACACTTATTAACCCCTAATCTGCCGAGCGGACCTGAGCGCTACTATAATAAAGTTATTAACCCCTAATCCGCCTCACTAACCCTATCATAAATAGTATTAACCCCTAATCTGCCCTCCCTAACATCGCCGACACCTACCTTCAATTATTAACCCCTAATCTGCCGACCGGAGCTCACCGCTATTCTAATAAATGGATTAACCCCTAAAGCTAAGTCTAACCCTAACACTAACACCCCCCTAAGTTAAATATAATTTTTATCTAACGAAATAAATTAACTCTTATTAAATAAATAATTCCTATTTAAAGCTAAATACTTACCTGTAAAATACATCCTAATATAGCTACAATATAAATTATAATTATATTATAGCTATTTTAGGATTAATATTTATTTTACAGGCAACTTTGTAATTATTTTAACCAGGTACAATAGCTATTAAATAGTTAAGAACTATTTAATAGTTACCTAGTTAAAATAATAACAAATTTACCTGTAAAATAAATCCTAACCTAAGATATAATTAAACCTAACACTACCCTATCAATAAAATAATTAAATAAACTACCTACAATTACCTACAATTAACCTAACACTACACTATCAATAAATTAATTAAACACAATTCCTACAAATAACTACAATTAAATAAACTAGCTAAAGTACAAAAAATAAAAAAGAACTAAGTTACAGAAAATAATAAAATATTTACAAACATAAGAAAAATATTACAACAATTTTAAACTAATTACACCTACTCTAAGCCCCCTAATAAAATAACAAAGCCCCCCAAAATAAAAAATTCCCTACCCTATTCTAAAATACAAATATTACAAGCTCTTTTACCTTACCAGCCCTGAACAGGGCCCTTTGCGGGGCATGCCCCAAGAATTTCAGCTCTTTTGCCTGTAAAAAAAAACATACAATACCCCCCCCCAACATTACAACCCACCACCCACATACCCCTAATCTAACCCAAACCCCCCTTAAATAAACCTAACACTACCCCCCTGATGATCTTCCTACCTTGTCTTCACCATGCCAGGTTCACCGATCCGTCCTGGCTCCAAGATCTTCATCCAACCCAAGCGGGGGCTAGACATCCACTGAAGAAGTCCAGAAGAGGGTCCAAAGTCTTCCTCCTATCCGGCAAGAAGAGGACATCCGGACCGGCAAACATCTTCTCCAAGCGGCATCTTCTATCTTCTTCCATCCGATGACGACCGGCTCCATCTTGAAGACCTCCAGCGCGGATCCATCCTCTTCTTCCGACGACTAGACGACGAATGACGGTTCCTTTAAGGGACGTCATCCAAGATGGCGTCCCTCGAATTCCGATTGGCTGATAGGATTCTATCAGCCAATCGGAATTAAGGTAGGAATTTTCTGATTGGCTGATGGAATCAGCCAATCAGAATATAGTTCAATCCGATTGGCTGATCCAATCAGCCAATCAGATTGAGCTCGCATTCTATTGGCTGATCGGAACAGCCAATAGAATGCGAGCTCAATCTGATTGGCTGATTGGATCAGCCAATCGGATTGAACTATATTCTGATTGGCTGATTCCATCAGCCAATCAGAAAATTCCTACCTTAATTCCGATTGGCTGATAGAATCCTATCAGCCAATCGGAATTCGAGGGACGCCATCTTGGATGACGTCCCTTAAAGGAACCGTCATTCGTCGTCTAGTCGTCGGAAGAAGAGGATGGATCCGCGCTGGAGGTCTTCAAGATGGAGCCGGTCGTCATCGGATGGAAGAAGATAGAAGATGCCGCTTGGAGAAGATGTTTGCCGGTCCGGATGTCCTCTTCTTGCCGGATAGGAGGAAGACTTTGGACCCTCTTCTGGACTTCTTCAGTGGATGTCTAGCCCCCGCTTGGGTTGGATGAAGATCTTGGAGCCAGGACGGATCGGTGAACCTGGCATGGTGAAGACAAGGTAGGAAGATCATCAGGGGGGTAGTGTTAGGTTTATTTAAGGGGGGTTTGGGTTAGATTAGGGGTATGTGGGTGGTGGGTTGTAATGTTGGGGGGGGGGGTATTGTATGTTTTTTTTTACAGGCAAAAGAGCTGAAATTCTTGGGGCATGCCCCGCAAAGGGCCCTGTTCAGGGCTGGTAAGGTAAAAGAGCTTGTAATATTTGTATTTTAGAATAGGGTAGGGAATTTTTTATTTTGGGGGGCTTTGTTATTTTATTAGGGGGCTTAGAGTAGGTGTAATTAGTTTAAAATTGTTGTAATATTTTTCTTATGTTTGTAAATATTTTATTATTTTCTGTAACTTAGTTCTTTTTTATTTTTTGTACTTTAGCTAGTTTATTTAATTGTAGTTATTTGTAGGAATTGTGTTTAATTAATTTATTGATAGTGTAGTGTTAGGTTAATTGTAGGTAATTGTAGGTAGTTTATTTAATTATTTTATTGATAGGGTAGTGTTAGGTTTAATTATATCTTAGGTTAGGATTTATTTTACAGGTAAATTTGTTATTATTTTAACTAGGTAACTATTAAATAGTTCTTAACTATTTAATAGCTATTGTACCTGGTTAAAATAATTACAAAGTTGCCTGTAAAATAAATATTAATCCTAAAATAGCTATAATATAATTATAATTTATATTGTAGCTATATTAGGATTTATTTTACAGGTAAGTATTTAGCTTTAAATAGGAATCATTTATTTAATAAGAGTTAATTTATTTCGTTAGATAAAAATTATATTTAACTTAGGGGGGTGTTAGTGTTAGGGTTAGACTTAGCTTTAGGGGTTAATACATTTATTAGAATAGCGGTGAGCTCCGGTCGGCAGATTAGGGGTTAATAATTGAAGGTAGGTGTCGGCGATGTTAGGGAGGGCAGATTAGGGGTTAATACTATTTATGATAGGGTTAGTGAGGCGGATTAGGGGTTAATAACTTTATTATAGTAGCGCTCAGGTCCGCTCGGCAGATTAGGGGTTAATAAGTGTAGGCAGGTGTCGGCGACGTTGTGGGGGGCAGATTAGGGGTTAATAAATATAATATAGGGGTCGGCGATGTTAGGGCAGCAGATTAGGGGTACATAGGGATAACGTAGGTGGCGGCGGTTTACGGAGCGGCAGATTAGGGGTTAAAAGTGTAATGCAGGGGTCAGCGATAGCGGGGGCGGCAGATTAGGGGTTAATAAGTGTAAGGTTAGGGGTGTTTAGACTCGGGGTACATGTTAGAGTGTTAGGTGCAGACGTAGGAAGTGTTTCCCCATAGGAAACAATGGGGCTGCGTTAGGAGCTGAACGCTGCTTTTTTGCAGGTGTTAGGTTTTTTTTCAGCTCAAACTGCCCCATTGTTTCCTATGGGAGAATCGTGCACGAGCACGTTTTTGATGCCGGCCGCGTCCGTAAGCAACTCTGGTATCGAGAGTTGCATTTGCGGTAAATATGCTCTACGCTCCTTTTTTGGAGCCTAACGCAGCATTTGTTTGAACTCTCGATACCAGAGTTAAATTTATGGTGCGGCCAGAAAAAAACCCGCGGAGCGTTAACAGCCCTTTTACCGCCGAACTCCAAATCTAGGCCATAGTATCCGGCAGCTGTAATCCTGGCCCCACATATGGTCAGGTTCAAAGAAGTTGATTGTCATGGACACTCGAAATACTAACGGCTAGATTTAGAGCTGGGCGGTAGCCGTGAAAACCAGCGTTAGAGGCTCCTAACGCTGGTTTTTACCGCCCTCTGGTATTTGGAGTCAGTCAGGAAAGGGTCTAACGCTCACTTTACAGCCGCGACTTTTCCATACCGCAGATCCCCCTACGCCATTTGCGTATCCTATCTTTTCAATGGGATCTTTCTAACGCCGGTATTTAGAGTCTTGGCTGAAGTGAGCGTTAGAAATCTAACGACAAAACTCCAGCCGCAGAAAAAAAACAGGAGTTAAGAGCTTTCTGGGCTAACGCCGGTTTATAAAGCTCTTAACTACTGTGCTCTAAAGTACACTAACACTCATAAACTACCTATGTACCCCTAAACCGAGGTCCCCCCACATCGCTGCCACTCTATTAAATTTTTTAACCCCTAATCTGCCGCTCCGTGCACCGCCGCCAGCTAAGTTATCCCTATGTACCCCTAATCTGCTGCCCCTAATACCTCCGACACCTATATTATATTTATTAACCCCTAATCTGCCCCCCCCAACGTCGCCGCCACCTACCTACACTTATTAACCCCTAATCTGCCGAGCGGACCGCACCGCTACTATAATAAAGTTATTAACCCCTAATCCGCCTCACTCCCTCCTCAATAACCCTATAATAAATAGTATTAACCCCTAATCTGTCCTCCCTAACATCGCCGACACCTAACTTCAAGCATTAACCCCTAATCTGCCGACCGGAGCTCACCGCTACTATAATACATTTTTTAACCCCTAAAGCTAATTATAACCCTAACCCTAACACCCCCCCCCTAAGTTAAATATAATTTAAATCTAACGAAATAAATTAACTCTTATTATATAAATTATTCCTATTTAATGCTAAATACTTACCTGTAAAATAAACCCTAATATAGCTACAATATACATTAAAATGATATTGTAGCTATTTTAGAATTAATATTTATTTTACAGGCAACTTTGTAATTATTTTAACCAGGTACAATAGCTAAAATAGTTAAAATAATTACAAAATTACCTGTAAAATAAATCCTAACCTAAGTTACAATTAAACCTAACACTACACTATCAATAAATAAATTAAATAAAATACCTACAAACTACACTATCAATAAATTAATTAAATACAATACCTACAAATGACTACAATTAAATAAACTAACTAAAGTACAAAAAATAAAAAAGAACTAAGTTACAAAAAATAAAAAATATTTACAAACATTAGAAAAATATTACAACAATTTTAAACTAATTACACCTACTCTAAGCCCCCTAATAAAATAACAAAGACCCCCAAAATAAAAAAATGCCCTACCCTATTCTAAATTAAAAAAGTTCAAAGCTCTTTTACCTTACCAGCCCTGAAAAGGGCCATTTGCGGGGCATGCCCCAAAGAATTCAGCTCTTTTGCCTGTAAAAAAAAAACACCCACATACCTCTAATCTAACCCAAACCCCCCTTAAATAAACATAACACTAAGCCCCTGAAGATCTTCGTACCTTATCTTCACCATGCCAGGTTCACCGATCCGTCCTCGGAAGTCTTGATCCAAGCCTCCGAAGTGTTGATCCAAGCCCAAGCGGGGGCTGAAGAGTGACGTCCATCCTCCGGCTGAAGTCTTGATCCAAGCAGGCAGAAGAGGACATCCGGACCGGCAAACATCTTCTTCCAAGCCGCATCTTCTATGTTCTTCAATCCGATGACGACCGGCTGATCTTCAAGACCTCCAGCGCGGATCCATCCATCTTCACCGACGACTTCCCGACGAATGACGGTTCCTTTAAGGGACGTCATCCAAGATGGCGTCCCTCGAATTCCGATTGGCTGATAGGATTCTATCAGCCAATCGGAATTAAGGTAGGAAAATTCTGATTGGCTGATGGAATCAGCCAATCAGATTCAATTTCAATCCGATTGGCTGATCCGATCAGCCAATCAGATTGAGCTCGCATTCTATTGGCTGTTCCGATCAGCCAATAGAATGCGAGCTCAATCTGATTGGCGGATTAGATTTGTAGGTATTGTATTTAATTAATTTATTGATAGTGTAGTGTTAGGTTTAATTGTAGATAATTGTAGGTATTTTATTTAATTTATTTATTGATAGTGTAGTGTTAGGTTTAATTGTAACTTAGGTTAGGATTTATTTTACAGGTAATTTTGTAATTATTTTAACTATTTTAGCTATTGTACCTGGTTAAAATAATTACAAAGTTGCCTGTAAAATAAATATTAATCCTAAAATAGCTACAATATAATTATAATTTATATTGTAGCTATATTAGGGTTTATTTTACAGGTAAGTATTTAGCTTTAAATAGGAATAATTTTTATTATAAGAGTTAATTTATTTTGTTAGATTTAAATTATATTTAACTTAGGGGGGTGTTAGTGTTAGGGTTAGACTTAGCTTTAGGGGTTAATCTATTTATTAGACTAGCGGCAAGATCCGATCGGCAGATTAGGGGTTAATTATTGTAGGTAGCTGGCGGCGACGTTGTGGGGGGCAGATTAGGGGTTAATAAATATAATATAGGGGTCGGTGGTGTTAGGGGCAGCAGATTAGGGGTACATAGGTATAATGTAGGTTGCGTCGGTATACGGAGCGGCAAATTAGGGGTTAAAAAATATGCAGGGGTCAGCGATAGCGGGGGCGGCAGATTAGGGATTAATAAGTGTAAGGTTAGGGGTGTTTAGACTCGGGGTTCATGTTAGGGTGTTAGGTGCAGACATAGGAATTGTTTCCCCATAGTAAACAATGGGGCTGCGTTAGGAGCTGAACGCTGCTTTTTTGCAGGTGTTAGGTTTTTTTTCAGCTCAAACTGCCCCATTGTTTTCTATGGGGGAATCGTGCATGAGCACGTTTTTTAAGATGGCCGCGTCCGTAAGCATCGCTGGTATTTAGAGTTTCAGTGGCGGTAAATATGCTCTACGCTCCTTTTTTGGAGCCTAACGCAGCCATTCTGTGAACTCTAAATACCAGCGGTATTTAAAAGGTGCGGGGGGAAAAAAGCATGCGTAGCTAACGCACCCCTTTGCCCGCAGAACTCTAAATCTAGCCGTTTGAGTATTGCTCTCAGTCAGTACAAGAAACTCCGAAGAAGACAGTCAGTAGACACCCACTTCACTGGCTTGGCTATTCTCTGAGTCACTCAGTCCCGCTGGGAATGGACGGCAGCTTTCACACCTGAGCCTCTCACACGAACTGACTGAGTCTGACTGAGTGTGTTGTCCTCTTTACTGGCACGTGACAGCGTGCCTCACTCCGCTCCTCGTGTCGGCTCTCCCACCCGGCACCAGTCCCAGTCAGAGTCAGACCTGCTCCTAGATGGAAAGGAGAGCTCGCTGATTGGCTTAGGGCAGGGCTCCCAAGGCTGCTAGAGAGCAGTCTCTATTGGGAGTGGTATGGGCCACGAAGAGTAGAGCATTAAGCTTATTCTCTACGAATAAATGCATTCATAATGCGCAACAAAAGGGGAGCTGAACGGTGTTCTGTCGAGAACTCTAATTCGTCAAAAACTCAAATCTAACGTCACTTCCGGTGACTCTTATTTTAATATCTATTTTGCCTCTGTCTGGGGGGCCACCGCAGACCCTTTGGCATACACCCCAAGTAAACCTTTGGGAATGAGATTTACAGAGGGGGCATAGCCCCCCTTGAACCCCCCAGGCAGAAGCAAAATAGATAGTGAAGATAGGCGATTGCAGGGCCTATCTGATTGGTTGTGAATCCTCTTAATCACTGGACACAGACCAATCAGATATATTGAAATACCGGAAGTGACGTCAGATTGGAGTTTTTGAGGTATTGGAGTTCTCGACAGAACAACGGCTCACAGCCTCTACTTCCTTGTGCAATATGTATATGGGGATGATGTCATGTATTTGAGAATTTTGGGCACGGCAGCCTTCTTCTTCTATAATATGGTAGCTGAGTCAGCGGCGGGGGGTGGGGGGTACCTTTGAGTACTAAAAAATATTTTTCTAAAAAAAAATGTTATTATTTTTTTAAGAAACATTATTAAATAGTGTGATTACACACATAGGACAGGTAAGGCTTAACAATGGTCAAATGGTTATTTCTAATATTATTTACTCAAATTATAACACAAATATATATATATATATATATATATATATACTGTATATATTTGTGTTATAATTTTATATATAAATATTTATATATTTTTTATTTTATATACATTTTTGTTGCAGCCTTCTCATCTGCAATTAAATATACATATTTGTATACTCTGAATTTGATGGTCCTGCTGAAAAAAAAAAAAAAAAAAAAAATATATATATATATATATATATATATATAATTGATGTGGGGTACTCACTGGAATATGAGTTACAATAGTGTTTAAATGGAAGCAGTAAAAAAGCTCAAAATCAGCTTTGCACTGTGGTGTGAAAAATGCTTAGCAGTGAACGTTGAAGCATTGCAATTTCCTTTTCTCCTAGAATTCCCCATGCCTTGACATTTTTACTGCAATCTCAATTTTGAGTTTTTATTTTATTCCTTGGTGTATTTTTGTATAGTCTTTTCCTCTGCAGTTATGCCCAACCTTTAACTCACAAAGATGTACATGATAAAACTAGAAGACATATTTTCATATTTTATAGCTCCCAACAAGGTTTATGTCATGTACACATAAAGCTGTCAGTAAACGTGAATGTTTAATACATATTGCTTCTTTATGTACAAAATATTTAAAAGCTCAAGATCCTGAACTCAAGGGCAGTTGTCAGATGGCATGTGAAATGAACATTTCTTGAACATATATATGAAAAGGATAATACTAGTTTATCAAGTATGGTGTGCTTAGGAATCTTCTTGCCCTAGGACCTTCTCTCACCTGCCTAAATGTTCTGTATCATCCTCATAATCAGGGTCAAGTCGAAGCTCACTGAGACAACACTAGGAAAATTATTTAGATTATTTAGATCTGATCTCTGGTTAATTTTATAAGTGGTAATTGCTACAACAAGCGCGCGGTAGCAATACCCAGCCACTTCTAATGTCTGGTTAATTATTGCACTCTTACAAATGAGCAAATTTGCCTATTTGCGGGCACGTGAAAATTTAGCGATCCACTAGCAATCCAATTTAGCTCTAAGTGTGCAATAGCATTATGTCTTATAAAAAAACAATGTACATACCTTAATTAAAAATTACTTTATTTATAAGTTTCTCTCTAGATGGTATCTTATACCCGTCAGGCTATAACACATTTACAAATCGGCCTCAGGGGAAGTGCTGGAGGGATTTGGAGGAAGACGGAACACCCACACAGATCTGGTGGGACTGTCCCAAACTATATATATATATATATATATATTGGACAGGAATACTTACTCATATAGAGAGACCAGTGGAGAAAACACTACGGAATGACCCCAAAACACTCCTATACTTGTCATTACCCAAAATTGAGAATAAGGCACTTAAAGATTTGATGCTGGTCATGTTTAACAGTGCCAAAACACTGGAAATCATGAACAGTACAAACTCTAGAGGAATGGGAACAACAGGTAGGCACATTGATACACTTAGAAAGGTATTATCACATGCAAAAGGGGACCACTGATATACACATGTTGGACACTTGGGCGACCCATAAAACACACCAGAATAACTGAAGAACACATTTACAAAAACAAACCACTTATCTCAAAAAGACTGATTCACAAATGGGATATCATAGATATTATTATTATTATCGGTTATTTGTAGAGCGCCAACAGATTCTGCAGCGCTATAAACAAATGTGGAGTACAACAAAACAATAATGGGGATCAAATGGGTAGAGGGCCCTGCCAAGAGTTGCACTGTTGTAGTCAGCTCTTAAGAAGGTGATCTACAAACAGCTGGACTCTTAGGCTTACATGCTTAGGGGGTTCAGGGGATAGCAATGGAGGAGTGGAACTGGTATAAAGTAAGGTTAGCATAGGTTGTATGCATCCCTGAACAGTAGAGTCTTTAGGGAGTGCTTGAAGCTTTTAAAACTAGGGGAGAGTCTTGTGGAGCGAGACAGAGAGTTCCACAAGATGGGAGCCAGTCTGGAGAAATCCTGTAAATGGAGTGTGATGAGGTAACCAGAGAGGAGGAGAGGAGGAGGTCATGAGCAGAGTGAAGGGGACGGGAGGGAGAGTATTTGGAGACAAGGTCTGAGATATAGGGGGAGCAGTGCAGTTGAGGGCTTTGTATGTCAGAGTGAGAATTTTGTGTTTGATCCTAGAGGCAAGAGGAAGCCAGTGAAGGGATTGGCAGAGAGGTGCAGCAGATGAAGAGCGACGTGTAAGGAAGATGAGTCTGGCAGAGGCATTCATTATGGATTGTAAAGGAGCTAGGTGGCAGGTGGGGAGACCAGAGAGGAAAGAGTTGCAGTAATCAAGATGGGAAAGAATGAGAGAGTGGATTAAAATCTTAGTTGTGTCTTGTGTAAGGAAGTGTCTAATTTTAGAGATGTTTTTAAGGTGGAAGCAGCAGGTTTTAGCCAAGGACTGAATGTGAGGAGTGAAAGAAAGATCTGAGTCAAATATGACCCAGAGACATCGGGCATGTGGGGTAGGAGTAATGATGGAGTTGTTGACAGTTAAAGAGAGATTGGGGGTGGAGATTTTGGAAGAAGGGGGGAAAATGAGGAGCTCAGTTTTGGAGAGATTTAACTTGAGGTAGTGAGAGGACATCCAGGAAGAGATGTGAGAAAGACAGTTAGTGACATGGGTTAGCAAGGAAGGAGATACAAATGATATTGGAAACCGTGGGACTTTATTAGGGATGACGTGTAGATTGAGAAGAGAAGGGGACCAAGGACAGAGCCTTGCGGTACTCCGACAGAAAGTGGTGACGCGGCAGAGGAGGCCCCAGAGAAGGCTACACAAAAGGTATGGTTTGACAGGTAGGAGGATAGCCATGAAAGGGCTGTGTCACAGATGCCGAAGGATTGGAGGGTTTGGAGCAAAAGAGGGTGGTCAACAGTGTCAAAGGCTGTGGACAGATCAAGGAGGATAAGCAGAGAGAAGTGTACTTTTGATTTTGCTGTAAGTAGGTTGTTGGTAACCTTAACTATTGCTGTCTCTGTGGAGTGATGGGGATGAAATCCAAATTGCAGTGGGTTAAGAAGGGAGTTTAACATAAGGAAATGGGATAGGCATGCATATACTAGTTTTTCAAGTAGCTTTGAGGCAAGAGGGAGGAGGGAAATAGGGCTTTAGTTGGATGGGGAGGTAGGATCAAGGGAAGGATTTTTGAGGATAGCTGTGACCAGTGCATTTTTCAGCTATGAGGGAAATATACCGGTGCTGAGGGAGAGGTTGAAAATGTGTGTTAGTATAGGGGTAAGGGTAGCAGAGAGGGAGGGGAGTAGCTGTGAGAGGATAGGGTTAAGGGGACAAGTAGTGAGGTGAGAGCGCAGTAATAGTGCCAAAACTTCCTCCTCAGTAACAGGGGAGAATGAGCTAAGTTTAAGGTTACGTGGGTTTTGGTTGATTGAGAGCGTTTGAGGGGGGGGGGGAATGGAATTATGCCAATAGTAGAAACTTCACTGATAAGTTGTATAAGATGAGTACTGTCTCTAATTTATGATGGTAAAAGGTAAACAATTTTTTGTAAGAACTGGTCTATGTAATATGACAAGTTGTATGTTAAATTACAAATACTCCGCAATGATGGGGCGGTTTGGTGGATTTTGGTCATTTTTATGGATTTTTGGTAGTAATGGGCTATACTTGAGTTCAAAATGTTGAGAAATTATTTTTCACTTTTATTCTATATACCTGGGGTTGCACCCTTTTCAATAAATGCAGAGTAAGTCTGAGAATATATAGAAGTTGGATCCCAAACGACACAGGGGAGGAGGGGAGGGAGAGAGACACAGGGGAGGAAGGGAGGGAGAGAGAGACACACAGGGGAGGAAGGAAGAGAGAGAGACACAGGGGAATAAGGGTGGAAGAGAGACACAGGGAGGAAGGGAGGGAGAGAGACACAGGGGAGGGAGGGAGGGAGGGAGAGAGACACAGAGGGAGGGAGAGAGATACAGGGGAGGGAGAGAGACACAGAGAAGGAATGTATGGAGAGAGACACAGGGGAGGAAGGGTGGGAGAAAGAAACAGGGGGGGAGGGAGAGAGATACAGGGGAGGAACTGGAAGGCAAGTTCTGAAGTCAGCATTGGTACCATAACCAAGCAATTTGAGGACATCACATCACATACTTTTAATCTGCAGCTCTGCATGGGGACATTAGCTTTGCTAGCCATGGTGACACTGTCTGATTTGTAATAATGCACTGAGTCTGACTGAGGACTTCACACTACGGCACTTCACACTACGAATTACTGCGCATTACACAAGCAGCTGCAGCTCCTTCTTTCCCGCTCAGACTCAGCAGTTACCATGGCAATGTTCTGATTTAAAACTGTCAGGAGTAGGAGACAGCGGCACAGGCAGATGAAGGAGGGGTGGGCAAGTGCGGGGGGGGGGGGGCGAGGGGAGGGCAAGAAATTCTGAATAAAAAGAATGGTTGAAAAAAAATAAAAAAAGTTGAAAAAAATAAAAAATGGTTGTGCTGAAGCTGGGGCCCTCCTGATGGGGGACCTCCCGGGGGCCCGCTGCATCACTGGTAGTTCCGTCTCCCAGTTCTCCCTCAGTCCCAGAGTACCCCACTGAGTCTGACTGTCAGTGCCACAGCCTGGACTGCCTGCCATGCCATCACACCTCATAACGGTATAAGCCTTCCTTGTCTATTGCATATAGCAGCCACCACTTCACCACCATAGATATGATCAGGATAATTAGCAAAGGCTCTCTGACATGACAGACTCGTTGGCTATGAGGAGAAGTCATGTCTGTGCCCTGAGGAGGAGAGCCATGATAATCATTCTGACCTGATCATATCTATGGTGGTGGTGGCAGCAGCTGCTCTATGCAATAGGCAAGGATACCAGATAGTCGGATACATAACGTTATTATAAGGTGTGATGCCTGTCAGTGCCACTGCTCACTGCTGAATTAAATAATTATTAACCAGACTGGTCCTCATCATGTGATCATCTGACTCAGAATCAGATGATCACAAGATGAGGACCGGTCCGGTTAATAATTCTGTGTCATGGTAGCTAAGCTAATGTTACACCGGCACCAGTAATGGTCAGAGACAGAGTCAGTAGTCAGTACACTTCTTTTTTACCCCCTACCCAGCCTACCGGTATGTTGTGCAACTTGTGCTGTAACGGTTGTCGTCTGTTCCTCAGGCAGGGGGCAGGGCAGCAGCTGATGTTGATGATGTCATCTAGAGTCCAGATCCACCTCTTTCTCATTCTCTTACATTTGCTGCTCAGTCCCAACAGGAGTGTTACGTACAGCAGTCTCTGTCACTCTGTTGTTCCCACCAGACAGTGGTCCTCGCTTTGCGCATGCGCAGCAGGGAGTCAAACAACTCCGGTGAGTACATTCTCCTAGTGCTGTCTATCACCAGGAGAAAATACATGACCGGTGTTGATTGGATCCCAGCGAAATACGAGGCCTCATTAGAGATGCCTCTATAATAGTTTTTTCAGCCGCGCTACAGCTACAAATAACCACCGGGTGGCGCTGCAGAGCGGCTAGTGATAAAAATGTATGCAAAATATTGCGCAATAGAGGGAAAGCAGAATCCGCTGCATCTATTGCGCAATATTATAGAGGTAAAAATTCTGACCAAAAAAAAAATACATATATTTTTTTAAATAAAATTTTATTTTTAATTTCAATTTGCCCCAAATGGCAGGTGCGGCAGTGCCTCACCTGCCTCCTATGAGTCCACGTCACTGCTCCTGGGGTACCTCCTGCTTCCACTCCTGCCTTGCTAAGGTTACTCCTCTGCTCCGCATCCCCATAGCCAGTCTATTAACCCCTTCAAGCCTTCCCTCAGTATATACGGATTTCACAGATGTGTTTGAAAAGAAAGCAGCTGATGTGGTGCCACCCCACCGTCCTTATGACTGCAAAATTGACCTCTTTCCTGGAGCCCCACTTCCTAAAGGGAGGACTTATCCACTCTTCAAAGCCGAAACCCAGTCCATGGAGGAGTATATTCAAGAGAACCTAGCTAAAGGTTTCATTCGCCCTTCCTCCTCTCCTGCTGGGGCTGGCTTCTTTTTCGTCAGTAAGAAGGATGGTGGGCTCAGACCCTGTATTGACTACAGGGCCTTAAACAACATCACTATCAAGAATCGCTATCCCATTCCTTTGATCGCTGAACTTTATGATTTACTTCAGAATGCTCGCTAATTCTCCAAGCTGGACCTACGTGGGGTGTACAATCTGATTCGTATCTTCCCAGGGCATGAATGGAAGACCACCTTCAACACAAGATCAGGGCATTACGAATACCTCGTAATGTCCTTTAGGCTGTCTAATGCCCCTGAAGTCTTCCAGGCATTTGTCAACAATGTCTTCCGTGATCTCCTCAATCACACTGTCATTGTCTACCTGGATGATATCCTTATTTTCTCCTCCACCCTTGAGGAGCATCATGAACACATGAGACAGGTACTTCTACGTCTTAAAGACAATTCTTTTTTAGCCAAAATGGAGAAATGTGAGTTTGATCAAGTTCAGATCCAGTTCCTTGGCTATGTCATCTTAAAGGAGGGTTTTGCCATGGATCCTTCTAAGCTAACCACAGTTCTGGAATGGGGTTCTTCAATTATTACTGCAAGTTTATAAAGAACTTCTCCCAAATAGTTGCTCCACTCACAGAGCTGACTAAACGGAATAGAGACTGCAAGAATTGGCCTCCTGTAGCCGTGGATGCCTTCTCTCATCTGAAAAAAGGTATTTTGTTCTGCTCCTGTACTCCGCCATCCTGATCCTGACCTGCAGTTCACTTTAGAGTTTGACGCCTCTGAGATAGGAGCTGGAGCAGTCTTAACCCAAAGGGATCCTTTAACCTCCAAGTTGCACCCTGTAGCGTTTTTTTCTAAATGTTTTACTCCTGCAGAGAGGAATTATGATTTGGGTAATCGTGAACTCTTAGCCATTAAGATGTCCCTGACTGAATGGCGTCATTGGCTAGAGGGTACCACCAGCCCCATTCAGATTTTCACTGACAACAAGAATCTGACGTACCCAGAGACTGCCCATCGACTCAATTCTCGACAGGCCAGGTGGGCCTTGTTCTTTTCCCATTTTAACTTTGTAGTCCCTTATCTTCCTGGGACCAAAAATAGAAAGGCTGATGTCCTTTCCCGTCAGTTTCCTCAGTCTAGTGACTCTTCTGAAGCTCCTATTGAACATATCATACCCCCTCCTGTGTAGTTGCTCAACTTAACACCTCTCTACTTCAAAGACTGCAACGTGCCCAGTCTAGAAAGCCTCCTGAAGCCCCTGTGGCTTCTGATATCTTCTTTGTACCTCTGAACTTATGCACTCCTGTGTTATCCTGGGCTCATGACAGCAAACTATCAAGACATCCTGGTTTGACAAGAACCTTTAAACTTCTTTCCCAACATGTATGGTGGCCTACCATGAAGTCTGACTCTCAGGATTATGTTAAAGCCTGCATGACTTGTGCTGCCAATAAGTCTCCCCGATCCTTGCCTCATGGCTTACTCCAACCGTTGTCCATTCTCAAACAACCTTGGACACACATAATAATGGATTTTGTTGTAGACCTCCCTCCTTCTGACCATCATACGGTTATCTGGGTTGTGGTAGATCGATTCTCCAGGCTTGCTCATTTTGTGACCTTTGTCAAGCTACCTACTTCCCAAGAGTTATCAAATCTATTTCTTCTTCATGTGGTATGCCTTCATGGTATACCTGTAAATATTGTCTCTGACAGAGGACCTGAATTTGTTTCCACCTTCTGGAGAGCTTTTTGCAAACTGATTGGGACCTCTGTATCCTTATCTTTTGGCCATCATCCTCAGACTAACGGTCTGACAGAGAGGACGAATCAAGACCTCGAAGCCTATCTCAAAGCCTATATTAATTCTCAGCATACCAATTGGTCAGGACTCTTGCCCTTAGCTGAACTGGCACAGAACACTCATTGGCACTCATCTTTGCAATGCTCTCCATTACAAGCCACAGCAGGTTATCAACCCCATCTCTTCCCTCTTTCAGCTGAGTCTACAGGAGTTCATGCTGCTGACCATTGTTTCACTGACCTTGCTACCCATAACTGACACTCTCAGTTACTTTCAGCTGTTTCCAGATACAAGAGGCATGCCGACCATCATCAAGCTACTATTCGTGCCTTTGCTGATGGTGAGTGAGTCTGGGTCTCTACTTGACACGTTCGCTTATGTCAGCCTTGCCACAAAATGGGTCTTCGCTACATTGGTCCTTACAAGGTTATCAAAATATTATCTCCTGTTGCCTACAAAGTGGCTTTACCCAGAGCCCTGCACATTCATCCAGTCTTCCATGTCTCTCTGCTCAATCCCTACATCACGAACAGATTTACCCGACTCAGACCTCCTCCTCCACCACTCTTGGTTCATAGATAGCCGGAGTATGAGATTGCCAAGATCCGGGACTCCAGGTACAGATGCAGGCAACTTCAATACCTTGTGCATTGACAGGGTTACTCTGTGGCATATTGTTCCTGGGTTCCTGCTCGTCATGTGCATGCTCCTTCTCTAATCTCCAAGTTCCATGCTGCACATCCCACCAAGACTATGTAGAGTCCCGGAGGTACCCTTTGAGGAGGGGGCTCTGTAACACCGCTCTGCTGTGGCTGTTGCCATGGATGCGGCGGTGTTACTGCAGCATGGCGATGACATCTTAACGGCCTGACTTGCTTGCCGCTCTCTGCACCTGGATACCTCCTTGGTGCCAACCTGGGTCTATGTAAGTAGCTTCCTGTCATACTTACACTGCCCACGTATAGGTGTTACTGTGTGTGTTTCCTGGGTGCTATTCTCCTTTATGTGCTGGATTGTTAACATTACTGAACTCTGCCTGTCTGACTACTCTGCTTGCTTAACCCCTAAAGTACTGGATTGCCATAACATTACTGATCTCTGCCTGCCTGACTACTCTGCTTGCTTAACCCCTAAAGTACTGGATTGCCATACCATTACTGAACTCTGCCTGTCTGACTACTCTGCTTGCTTAACCCTAAAGTACTGGATTGCCGTACTGTTGCTGAACTCTGCCTGTCTGACCACTCTGCCTGCTTAACCCTTGAACTATATTGGATTGCTATACTGATACCGAACTCTGCCTGCCTGACCACACTATTGGTTTATCCCTGAACTGTTATATTACTGGTTTTCCTTTCTTCCTGATTCCTGCCTGTTCCCGGTCCTTTTATTGGTTTATCCTTGAACTGCCATTCCACTGGATTTCCTTCCTGTTACCAATAAAGACTACCCTGCCTACTGTGAGTACCGTTTACCTCATTTTACAAACTTTCTCTGCTCTGGGATATTTCCTATCATATCAACTTGACGCCTGGATAAGAAGACTACTGGCCAAGTTTGGTCTGATTGTGAAATATTCCACAAGCATTACACTTTTAAGGGCAATGCAAAAGAGCTAAATGCCCTTTTAAGGGCAATGTCCATACAAATGACCTTTTCAGGGCAATGGGTAGCTTAGGTTTTTTTAGAGTTAGGTTTTTTATTTTGGGGGGTTGGTTGGGTGGTGGGTTTTACTGTTGGGGGGTCTTTGTATTTTTTTACAGGTAAAATAGCTTATTTCTTTAGGGCAATGCCCTACAAAAGGTCCTATTAAGGGCTATTGGTAGTTTATTGTAGGCTAGGGTTTTTTTTATTTTGGGGGGGTTATTTTTATAGGACTATTAGATTAGGTGTAATTGTTTATATTTTGGATAATTTTGTTTGTTATTTTTCATAATTTAGTGTTTGTTATTTTTGTAATTTAGTGTTTGGTATTTTTTGTAATATAGTATTTTTTACTTTGTTGTAATTTTAGAAATTTTTTAGACTTTTTTAGTAGTGTTACGTTTTTTTAATGTGTAATTTAGTTTATTTAATTGGTAGTTATTTTAATTTTAGTATAATAGTTATGTTAGGTTAATTGTTAGTTTAAACTTAGGTTTTTTTAATTTCACAGGTAAGTTTTTATATATTTTAAGATAGGGATATTGTAATTTTAATTTAAAGTTAGGGGGTTGTTAGGTTTAGGGGTTAATAGTTTAATTCAGTTTTTTGCGATGTGGGGGGCTGGCGGTTTAGGGGTTAAAAGGTTTATTTAGTGGCGGTGATGTGGGAGGCCAGTGGTTTAGGGGTTAATAACTTTATTTAGTGGCGGCGATGTCGGGAGCGGCAGATTAGGGGTGTTTAGACATGGGGTTTATGTCAGGGTGTTAGGTTTAAACGTAACTTTTTTTTCTCCATAGACATCAATGGGGTTGCGTTACGGCAATCGCCATTCCGCGCTTCAGGTGTTAGTTTTTTTCTAATACTCTCTCCCCATTGATGTCTATGGGGAAAGTGTGGGATATAGAAGTGTGAGAATTGGCGCTGATACCTACCCCAAGCCGAGTACAGGGGGGTCCTTCTCTCAATAACTCCCAAAGAGAAAGTTTACAGATGCAAAGGAAGTAGTACTGTCACTAGAGCAAGGGTAATAGCTTATTATAATGTATAGAGAATTCTAGATTAAATGTGTGAGACTAAATATCTCAATAGCAATTGAACAAGAATAGATATATATATAAATTTAATATATATAGAAATTTAATAATATAAATTGGTAATAGACATAAATAAATAAATACTTTGAATAATACGATAGATACTGATGAATGATACAGAAAACAAGTAATATATATAACTATCGGCTAGATTACGAGTTTGGCATTAGCCTTAAAAAGCAGCGTTGAGAGGTTCCAATGCTGCTTTTTAACGCCCGTTGGTATTACGAGTCAAGCAGGTACAGGTGTACCGCTCACTTTTCTTCCACGACTCGAGCTTACCGCAAATCCCCTTACGTCAATTGAGTATCCTATCTTTTCAATGGGATTTGCCTAACGCTGGTGTTATGAGTCTTGGAAGAAGTGAGCGGTAGAACCTCTCCTGTCAAGACTCCTACCGCATTTAAAAGTCAGTAGTTAAGAGTTTTATGGGCTAACGCCGTAACATAAAACTCTTAACTAAAGTGCTAAAAAGTACACTAACACCCATAAACTACCTATTAACCCCTAAACCGAGCACCCCCACATCGGAAACACTTTAATAAATATATTAACCCCTAATCTGCTGACCAGACATCGCCACCACTTTAAAAAATATATTAACCCCTAAACCGCCGCACTCCCGCCACGCAAACACTAGTTAAATTTTATTAACCCCTAATCTGCCGTCCCTAACATCACTGACACCTACCTACATTTATTAACCCCTAATCTGCTACCCCCAACGTCGCCGCTACTATATTAAAGGTATTAACCCCTAAACCTAAGTCTAAACCTAACCCTAACACCCCCCCTAACTTAAATATAATTTTAAATAATCTAAATAAAATTACTACAATTAAATAAATTAATCCTATTTAACCTCTTAAGGACATATGACGGAATTTTTCCGTCATAAAACAATTGAGCAAACTGAAAGCTGTGTCCTTAAAGGGTTAAAACTAAATACTTACCTATAAAATAAACCCTAAGCTAGCTACAATATAACTAATACTTCCATTGTAGCTAGCTTAGGGTTTATATTTATTTTACAGGCAACTTTGTATTTATTTTAACTAGGTACAATAGTTATTAAATAGTTATTAACTATTTAATAACTTCTTAGTTAAAATAAATTCAAATATACCTGTAAAATAAATCTTAACCTAAGTTACAATTACACCTAACAATACACTATCATAAAATAAATTACCTAAACTACCTACAATTAATTACAATTAAATTAAATAAACTAAATTATGGAAAAAAAACACTAAATTACAGAAAGAAAAAAAGAATTACAAGAATTTTAAACTAATTACACCTAATCTAATCCCCCTAATAAAACAAAAAAGCCCCCCAAAATAATAAAATTCCCTACCCTATACTAAATTACAAATAGCCCTTAAAAGGGCATTGCCCCAAAGTAATCAGCTCTTTCACCTGTAAAAAAATACAATACCCCCCCAACATTAAAACCCACCACCCACACACCCAACCCTACTCTAAAAACCACCCAATCCCCCCTTATAAAAACCTAACACTACCCCCTGAAGATCTCCCTACCTTGAGCCGTCTTCACCCAGCCGGGCACAAGTGGACCTCCAGAGGGGCAGAAGTCTTCATCCGATCCGGGCAGAAGAGGTCCTCCAAGTGCAGAAGTCTTCATCCAGGCGGCATCTTTATTCTTCATCCATCCGGAGCGGAGCGGGTCCATCTTCAATCCAGCCGACGCGGAGCCATCCTCTTCAAACGACGTCCTAACAATGAATGAAGGTTCCTTTAAATGACGTCATCCAAGATGGCGTCCCTTGAATTCCGATTGGCTGATAGGATTCTATCAGCCAATCGGAATTAAGGTAGGAAAAATTGGCTGATTACTTGTGCCCGACTGGGTGAAGACGGCTCAAGGTAGGGAGAACTTCAGGGGGGTAGTGTTAGGTTTTTTTAAGGGGGGACTGGGTGGGTTTTAGAGTAGGGTTGGGTGTGTGGGTGGTGGGTTTTAATGTTGGGGGGGTATTGTATTTTTTTACAGGTGAAAGAGCTGATTACTTTGGGGCAATGCCCCGCAAAAGGCCCTTTTAAGGGCTATTTGTAATTTAGTATAGGGTAGGGAATTTTATTATTTTGGGGGGCTTTTTTATTTTATTAGGGGATTATATTAGGTGTAATTAGTTTAAAATTCTTGTAATTCTTTTTTTTTGTAATTTAGTGGGGTTTTTTTCGTACTTTAGTTTATTTTATTTAATTGTAGGTAGTTTAGGTAATTTATTTAATTATAGTGTAGTGTTAGGTGTAATTGTAACTTAGGTTAGGTTTTATTTTACAGGTATATTTGTCTTTATTTTAACTAGGAAGTTATTAAATAGTTAATAACTATTTAATAACTATTCTACCTAGTTAAAATAAATACAAACTTGCCTGTAAAATAAAAATAAACCCTAAGCTAGCTACAATGTAACTATTAGTTATATTGTAGCTAGCTTAGGGTTTATTTTACAGGTAAATATTTAGTTTAAATAGGATTAATTTATTTAATTATGGTAAATTTATTTAGTTTAATTTTAATTATATTTTAGTTAGGGGGGTGTTAGGGTTAGGGTTAGACTTAGGTTTAGGGGTTAATAAATTTATTATAGTGGCGGTGACATTGGCGGCGGCAGATTAGGGGTTAATAAATTTAATATAGTTGCAGCGACGTTGGGGGGGGCAGATTAGGGTTTAATAAATATAATGTAGGTGGCGGCGATGTTGGGGGCAGTAGATTAGGGGTCCATAAGTATAATGTAGGTGGCGGCGGTGTCCGGAGCGGCAGATTAGGGGTTAATAATATAATGTAGGTGTCAGCGATAGCGGGGGCGGCAGATTAGGGGTTAATAAGTGTAAGGTTAGGGGTGTTTAGACTCGGGGTTCATGTTAGGGTGTTAGGTGCAGACATAAAATTCATTTCCCCATAGGAAACAATGGGGCTGCGTTAGGAGCTGAACGCTGCTTTTTTACAGGTGTTAGGTTTTTTTTTCAGCCAGCTCAGCCCTATTGTTTCCTATGGGGAAATCGTGCACAAGCACATTTAGCCATCTCACCGCTAAATTAAACAACGCTGGTATTGAGGTGAGATGTGGAGCTAAATTCTGCTCTATGCTCACCTTTTTGCGGCTAACGCCAGGTTTAAAAAAACCTGTAATACCAGCGTTGTCTTAAGGGAGCGGAGGGAAAGAAAGGCTTGTTAGCACCGCAAGCCTTACTGACAAAAACTCGTAATCTAGTTGTTTGGCTCTAGAGATTAGCTCATAATTAGGCAGATTACTCCTGCTGATCCCTGGTTATATGTAAATTAATTTACCACTCTTTTGTAATCTGCTTAATTTCAAACTAATCTCTAGAGCCATAGTTAGTTATATAAATTACTTGTTTTCTGTATCATTCATCAGTATCTACCGTATTATTTAAAGTATTTATTTATTTATTTATGTCTATTACCAATTTATATTATTAAATTTCTATATATATTAAATTTATATATATCTATTCTTTTTCAATTGCTATTGAGATATTTAGTCTCACGCATTTAATCTAGAATTCTCTATACATTATAATAAGTTATTACCCTTGCTCTAGCGCAATTACTACATCCTTTGCATATGGGGAAAATGTGCACAAGCACGTATTCTCAGCCCTTGGATTTTGTGCGGTATGGAGCTTATCGCCACCATATCACATGCACAAGGCGGCTTTCGAGAAACTTGTAATAGCAGCACAATGGAGGGTAAAATAATGCAACATTTGTTGCGTTTATTTCGCACCCTCTATAGCGCAAAACTTGTAATCTAGGTGTTAGTTATTTGCGTTGTGGGGGTTGGCAGTTTAGGAGTTAATAGATTTATTAGGTTAATTGTGTTGTGGGGGATTGGTGGTTTAGGGGTTAATAGATGTATTAGGTTTATTGAGTTGTTGGGTTTTGGCGGATTAGGGGTTAATATGTTTAGAAGATATTTTACGATGGGGGTTGATGGATTAAGGGTTAATAGGTAGATTGCGATGTTGGGGTTTAGCGGATTAGGGGTTAATAGGTAGATTGCGATGTGGGGGTTGGCGTATTAGGGGATAATACATTTATTTGTTAGATTGCGATGTGGGGGGATGGCGGATTAGGGGTTAATACATTTAATCTTAGTTCCGATATAGGGGTGATGGCCTATATAGGGGTTTTACGTGTCAACTTTATTTTTGGGAGGCGGGATAGACTTTTACGGGAGATATGCTTTTTTTTTATTTTCTTAGGCGCCGGCAGTTTTTAAAGTGCCGTAAGTCACTGGCGACTCCAGAAATTTGTATTTATGTACATTTATGGGCAGCGCTAGTTTATCCGACTTGCAGCAGTTTATGAGCTGCCGGCGGGGTTATGTGATTCCCCGATGTGCAAGGGGAAATTACGGGCGATACGGTTTCAGCAGTTACACTGAAGCTTGCACCGCATATGTAATCTCGCCCCCAGTCTGTGGGAGGGACAGGAGCACAATGAATAAAATGAGTGCTTTGCACTGCCAGTGAGAGGAACAGTGACTGTGATAGAACAATTGAGAGGGACACAACCTATGGATAAGCCAGTGTTTGTTAATTAAATAAGAGGAGAGAGCTTGAGTACTCTCAGGCTGAGGATTTGCGAGTGAGACGGAGGGTATGATAGGTACCTGTGGGATTGGATATGTCAAAGAAAGAAAGGGGGCCGGACTGTGGGGGCTGGTCCAATGAGGGCAGATGTGAGAGAAATCGGTGATCCTTTCTGTAGTAGAACCTGGCCAGGATGACTTCAGATGTTTAAAATAAATGTTCTGCCTCAGGGAAAGAGAGATGTTGAAATGGTAAAAAGGTAATGTTTAACCAATCTGTGTGTCTTTCTGTGCTCTTTATGACTTTAACAAGGATGACTTTGGCTTCTAGACAAATACCTCATTTATATAGGGTATTAAAAAATATAAAAGCTCTGTCCTTTGATCGCTTTCAGTCACCCAAAAGGATTGTCATCAGGATGTTTAGTCCACTTCATTAAGGTTTTATGCTATTTCCTGGTTTAGCTGAGGGCATGCTACTAAAGGATTATTTATGTTCCCACTACCCCTAAAGTGTGAAATGGGGGTTGTATCCGCAAAATGGAACAAAAAATCTTGAATACTTAAAAATCAATTTTGTCCTGTTTTAGTGTTTTTTCTTAATACTTAAAGGGACAGTATACAGAAATTTTCATATAACTGCATGTAATAGACACTACTATAAGGAATAATATGCACAGATACTGATCTAAAAATCCAGTTTAAAACATTTTAAAAACTTACATAGAGGCTCCCAGTTTAGCACTGTTGGTGAGGTTAGGCTGGGACTCCCAAAGAAAAGGGTTGGGGAAACAATAAGAGCAGACACTCCCCTCCTTCCCAACATATGAAGAGACAGATAACATAAACAGGAGCCAGCAGTCTGTAAATTAATGTATACATCTGATACTGTGGGGCTTGGTTAGGAGTCTGAAAATCAGTAAAATGTTATTAAAAATTAAACAAAACTATACATTTTTACAAAAATACTACCAGATGGGCTATATAAATGGATCATCTGCAAAACATTTATGCAAAGAAAAATCTAGTGTACAATGTCCCTTTAAGTGTTTGGGCATTTGAAAATGTTAATTAAAAAATAACATACAACGATATGACATTTGTATTTTCCTTTATTATGAACTGATATTACAGGACAAAAACAAACATTCAGACATAGTAGGCATAAATCTGCTACTATATTTTCCATTTGCATTGGCCAAATATATATTTCTGTCATGCTAGTATATTTAAAACCCTATAAAAACACAAGAAACTATCTCATGTAGAATTAATCCGCTGGATATAGAGTTTTGTCGGTAAAAACCTGCGGCTCTAACGCTCCTTTTTTTTCCAGAGCTCCTTTAAGCCAACGCTGGTATTACGAGTTTTCTGAATGGCTGCGTTAGTCTCAGAAAAGTGAGCGTTGAGCATAATTTAGCTCCACTTCAACCCTCAATACCAGCATTGCTTACGGTAGTGGTAAGATGGAAAAACGTGCTCGTGCACGATATCCCCAATGGGGCTGAGCTGGCTGAAAAAAAACCTAACACCTGCAAAAAAGCAACGTTCAGCTCCTAACGCAGCCCCATTGTTTCCTATGGGGAAACAGTTTCTAAGTCTACACCTAACATGAACCCCGAGTCTAAACACCCCTAACCTTACACTTATTAACCCCTAATCTGCCGCCCCCGCTATCGCTGACACGTACATTATATTATTAACCCCTAATCTGCCGCTCCGGACACTGCCGCCACCTACATTTTAGCTATGAACCCCTAATCTGCTGTCCCTAACATCACCGATACCTACATTATATTTATTAACCCCTAATCTGCCCCCCCAACGTCGCCGCCACCTACCTACACTTATTAACCCCTAATCTGCCGACCGGACATCATCGCCACTATAATAAATGTATTAACCCCTAAACCGCCGCACTCCCACCTCGCAAACACTATAATAAATTTTATTAATCCCTAATCTGCCCTCCCTAACATCGCCGCCACCTACCTACAATTATTAACCCCTAATTTCCCTCCCCCAATGTCGCCGCTACAATAATAAAGTTATTAACCCCTAAACCTAAGTCTAACCCTAACACCCCCCTAAGTTAAATATAAGTTAAATAAAACTAACTAAAATTACTATCATTAAATAAATTAATCCTATTTAAAACTAAATACTTACCTATAAAATAACTTTGTATTTATTTTAACTAGGTACAATAGCTATTAAATAGTTAATAACTATTTAATAGCTACCTAGTTAAAATAATTACAAAATTACCTGTAAAATAAATCCTAACCTAAGTTACAAATACACCTAACACTACACTATCAATAAATTAATTAAATAAATTACCTACAATTATCTAAACTAAAATACAATTCAATAAACTAAACTATAATACAAAAAAAAACACTAAATTACAAAAAATAAAAAAATATTACAAGAATTTTAATCTAATTACACCTAATCTAAACCCCCTAATAAAATAAAAAAGCCCTCCAAAATAATAAAATGCCCTACCCTATACTAAATTACAAAGTAATCAGCTCTTTTACCAGCCCTTAAAAGGGCTTTTTGCGGGGCATTGCTCCAAAGTAATCAGCTCTTTTACCTGTAAAAAAAACAAATACAACCCCCCCAACATTACAACCCACCACCCGCACACCCCTACTCTAAAACCGACCCGATCCCCCCTTAAAAAAAACAAACACTACCCCCCTGAAGATCACCCTACCTTGAGCTGTCTTCAGCCAGCTGGCCGGCCATCGATGGGACAGAAGAGGACATCCGGACCGACAGAAGTCTTCATCCGATCGGGGCAGAAGAGGTCCTCCAAGCGGCAGATGTCTTCATCCAATCGGGGCAGAAGAGGTCCTCCAAGCAGCAGATGTCTTCATCCGATCAGGGCAAAAGAGGTCCTCCAAGCGGCAGATGTCTTCATCCAAGCGGCATCTTCTATCTTCAATCAACCGGAGCGGCAGATTAGGGGTTAAATAATTTTTAATATAGTGTTTGCGATGTGGGGGGCCTCGGTTTAGGGGTTCATAGGTAGTTTATGGGTTTTAGTGTACTTTATAGCACTGTAGTTAAGAGCTTTATGTTCCTGCGTTAGCCCATAAAACTCTTAACTACTGACTTCTTCCAAGACTCGTAATACCGGCGTTAGGCAAATCCCATAGAAAAGATAGGATACGCAATTGACGTAAGGGGATTTGCGGTAGCCTTGAGTCGCGGAAAAAAAGTGAGCGGTAGACCCTTTCCTGCCTGACTCTAAATACCAGCGGGCGTTAAAAAGCAGCGTTAGGACCCCTTGGATGAAGACTTCTCCCGGCTTTGTTGAGGACTTCAGCCCGGTTGGATGAAGACTTCTGCCGCTTCCTTGAGGATGGATGTCCGGTCTTCAGAACAGTAAGTTGATCTTCGGGGGTTAGTGTTAGGTTTTTTAAGGGTGTATTGGGTGGGTTTTATTTTTTAGATTAGGGTTTGGGCCGCAAAAGAGCTAACTGCCTTTTAAGGGCAATGCCCACCCAAATGTTCTTTTCAGGGCAATGGGGAGTTTAGTTTTTTTTAGATAGTATTTTATTTGGGGGGTTGGTTGTGTGGGTGGTGGGTTTTACTGTTGGGGAGTGTTTGTATTTTTTTTACAGGTAAAAGAGCTGATTTCTTTGGGGCAATGCCCTGCAAAAGGCCCTTTTAAGGGCTATTGATAGTTTAGTTTAGGCTAGGGTTTTTTTATTTTGGAGGGGCTTTTTTATTTTGATAGGGCTCCAAAGAAGACTACTTCTGATAGTTATTAAATAACTATTTAATAACTATTGTACCTAGTTAAAATAAATACAAAGTTGCCTGTAAAATAACAAAAACCCTAAGATAGCTACAATGTAACTATTCGTTATATTGTAGCTATCTTAGGGTTTATTTTATAGGTAAGTATTTAGTTTTAAATATGAATAATTTATTGAATGATAGTAATTTTATTTAGATTTATTTAAATTATATTTAAGTTCGGGGGGGTGTTAGGGTTAGACTTAAATTTAGGGCTTAATACATTTAATATAGTTGCAGCGATGTTGGGGGCGGCAGATTAGGGGTTAATAAATGTAGGTAGGTGTCAGCGATGTTAGGGACGGCAGATTAGGGGTTAATAAAATTTAACTAGTGTTTGCGATGCGGGAGGGTGGCGGTTTAGGGGTTAATAAATATTTTATAGTGGCGGCATGTCCGGTTCAGCAGATTAGGGGTTAAAAAAATTTGTAGTGTTTGCGATGTGGTGGGGGGGCCTCGGTTTAGGGGTTAATAGGTAGTTTATGGGTGTTAGTGTACTTTTTAGCACTTTAGTTAAGAGTTTTATGTTATGGCGTTAGCCCATAAAACTATTAACTACTGACTTTTAAATGCGGTACGAGTCTTGACAGGAGAGGCTGTACCGCTCACTTTTTTGCAAACTCATAATACCGGCGTTCTGCAAGTCCCATTGAAAATAAAGGATATGCAATTTACGTAAGTGGATTTGCGGTATTAACAAGTCTGGCCAAAAAGTGAGCTGTGAGTCTGTCATTTTAAGACTTGTAATACCAGCGTTAGGAAAAAAGCAGCGTTAGGACCTCTTAACGCTGCTTTTAACCCTAATGCAAGCCTTGTAATCTAGGTGTTAGTTTTTTTTTTCATTTGACAGGTAAGTTTTAATTTAATTTAAGATAGGGAAATTGCAATTTTAATATAAAGTTAGGGGGGCGTTAGGTTTAGGGGTTACTAGTTTACTTTAGTATATTTCATTTTGGGGGCTTGCGGTTTAGGGGTTAATAGGTTTATTATAGTGGCGGTGATGTAGGGCTTAATAACTTTAGTATAGTGGGGGTGATGTGGGTAGACGGCAGATTAGGGGTTAATTATATTTAAATAGTGTTTGCGATGTGGGAGGGCGGCGGTTTAGGGGTAAATAACTTTATTATAGTGGTGACGATGTCGGGGAGCGGCGGAATAGGGGTTAATAATTCTTTTTAGTGGCCGCGATGTCAGGAACGGCAGATTTGGGGTTAATAAGTTTAATATAGTGTTCGTGATGCAGGAGGGCCTCGGTTTAAGGGTTAATAGGTAGTTTATGGGTGTTTAGTGTACTTTGTAGCAGTTTAGTTATAAATTTTGTGTAACAGATTTGTAGAGTAAAACTCATAACTGAATGACAATAAAAAGTGATAAACTAAACAATAAACAAATTAAAAGAAAATATATATATATATATAATTTATAAGGTTATGGGTGGTCAATAGGAGTCCTCCTCAATTGCAGTGATTCAAGTGTTTTCTTGCCTCAAAAACAAAAATAGAAAAATATAGTGCCATACAATTTGGTGAAAAAGAGATATTTTTCTCCAATAGTAGCCCCACCAAGGGGTTACTCACACTTTTTTGAGCCAACCAGGCTCTAGGTACAGGCGCACACCCGGTTTTATACTGCCAGGTAACCAGTATATACCAACCACAAACAGCTGCTTCAGGTAAAAAGATATTTATTAAAATACATAAAATTGGGGGGGCGGAGCCAACTTTCGAGCCGAGCAGACGCAGGTATTAGGAGCTCCTGCTCTAAAAACTTAACAAAGGTCATAAACTAGCCCTGAAATGACTTCTCATATGGCAATGTGAGGTAGGATTAATAAATAGACTTTACTGACCACATTGGGGCAACTTGTGGACGCTGAGAGGATGGATTCTATAGTTATGGACGCTTTGACTCAGTTGGGTCGCCGCATGGATGCCCAGTTCAATTCCCTCTCACAATGCCTCTCACTCAGTCAAAAGGATTTGCCTGACTTATCAGAGGATGAGCCTAACAACCCACCTCCCCGGATCGCTTACCCACTGCAACAGGACAAGATGGCGGATGCGGCCTGTCGGAGCCCTCCTGCGGTGCCTCAGCAGTATGATCTCAATCCTGACTTCACCACAAGTCACTCGACTCCTGTTCCGGAGCGGCCGGTCGGGGCGGGAGTTGAGACAGCCATGTCAGCACTTAACCCTCTTGGAGATGACCCTCTTGATCCTCGGTATGTGAAATCCATGTACCCTTACTCCTCCATGTGGGGAACCGATAATGTTTTGAGCATCCTGTGCCTAGAGGGAGAAGTGAGGTCAAATGTTTTGTCCGCAGAGCAGCCCAGCAGTGATTGTGTCCTCTCTATCTCAGAGCCACTATTATGGAGTGAGCAGCCTCAATACCAGGGCAAGGGGGACTCAAAAGATCTGTGTTTCTGCCCGGCGCTCCATGGTCATGGAATTGACAGCAGTACTTTTACATGAACACCACGGACTGGTCTTTAAGCGGCATTACTGTGCTGTCCTATAGTACCTCCCAAGACCCCCAAGCCAAATTCTCCATTTGGGAGTTTCTGCAAGCCCTGAGACGGTCCGGGGTCGGCTGACTTAGAGTAGCATAGAGCTGCATAGCTCAGCGGGACAATAGAGTTGGTTCTGTGTTTCTTTTTTTTCTCTCTTTTCAGATAATTGTTAACTTGTCTTTTGGCATGCTGTTTAGCCCTAAAGTCAGCCATAATACCTCCTCACATTTCTCTATGAATACTATAACACATCCCCTTGGTAATGCTTGATGTTTAACTTCTCCAGCCCCATACTTCTCTTTTATAAGCCTCTGAATGGATATTTACTATCTTATCATGGTCAGGTTCTTTAGATATAAACTGAAAAGCCCAAGTTAGTCATGTATGTAGCTGATTATATATTTACATAATGATAAAATTGCTCATGGACATATTTCCTCTCGCTGAAGAAAATTGTTTAACTCGCCCTATACTACAAAAAGGCCCCTATACAAACTTTGCTCCCAATTTCTAATCAATGTTTTGTGCTCCTTGTTATTATTATGGTGTTATGTTAGTTCTTATACTTTATACACTCTATGCACCCATCCAGAGGAGTAACTGCACATACTTTGGGCCTAGACTTGTTTTCCCACCGCTCTATTATAAGACCTTTCCTTTTATACGCTTCTTAGATAGCTTATAAGTGTCTTGTATTACATACTGCTTACTACATGGCTCAGTAACATGTATCCCTACTAACTCCTCACCTACAAGAACCATACATTGTAATTTTCATGTATAGAGATTCTTAAATGTTTAATGGCCAGGCTGTTTTATACTCTTTCCTTTGGCTATTGTTTTATATGTTGGTATATCGTTAATGATTAAGATATTTAGTTGTACCCTATACTTCTTTATTGATAATGGTATGCTCATTCACTACTAATGTTATTTGTACCCCCTGGAGGTACAATTATTTTTCCCCTCTGAATGCTAGGGAATAGTAGGATTCCTCTTCCAGCATATCAGGGCCACAAGGTATAAGTATGTCTTGTATCTGCTATGCTACAAGCTCTGTTACTACCTTTTTTTGCTAAACCTGCTATATTTACTGACGAACCATGAATGTGCACCTACCAGACCTATAAGCTTTACAATATTAAGTCTGAGACCGGTAAACTCTTCCAAAAGTTAATAATAGCAACTGAGACTCTATTAGTTTAAGCTAAGCTGTAACATTATAACATATTGTCCATTACACACTAGTATAAGACTAATACTTATAGTCGGGTATGTTTATGTTTTATCTCAATGTTAATTCATGTATACCTCCTCAAATGATAATCCCTGGAGCTTATTTCCAATATGCTAATTGGGTATATCTACAACTTTTACACTGTTCCTTTTAATAATGGGACCTCACAACATGATGTTTTTTTTTGTTTTGTTTTTTCTCAAACTTGCTAGTATTTGCTGTAATACCAAGTGAGATTCTTAGTTGCTGTAACTGACTAGATTGAGTGTTTCTACAAGAAACCGGCACCAGCTATATTTTTCTTACTACTTTGTCTCCCTCATCACAGCTTTGATTTTAGCTTACTCACTTAGCCTTGAGCGTTTAGCAAAGATTCCCTAGCTATATCATGTATCAGCCTCTACAACTATTTACCAATATCTCTGCATAAGGGTACACAATGGTAATTCTCTTGCTCATTTATATGTTTGAGGCCTACTTTTGCTCATTGCTTTATGTGCATACTGTTTATAAAGTTAATCTTTACAGAACTTCAATGCTAACCTACACAAGTGTTATAGAGAAGTACCTCATTCTAGATACTTTCTATTATGTCATATTTGGGCTGGCCTGCTATAGCAATATAAGTTTAGAGAATAACCCCATTCTATTGTTTATTATCTACTAGCCTGCTCATTGTTAATGTTCGTTCCAGACTGCTGCTACTAGAATAGGTTAGGTTATATTCCTTATCTGGCTTCTATTAGCCCCATCATTCCCTATGGACTAGATGACATTAAATATTTCCCACAACTGAATTATACTATATATACCAATTGCGTAGCACATATTCGCTTAGTATGGCTACCGCAACATTGGTTCCTGATATTACTATATATAGCGCCAGTCTCTATTACCATTTGCTCATTTACAAGGCGCCATTATATTTCGGCAGAGGTTTTCTTTGTTACATGGTATGTTCCAGGTCTCACTGTTTGTTATTATCTGTCCTCATATTGCTTCTCCCTAATCCCTATTTATTCAATTATTTACTGACATACCTTAGTTGGCTCCGCCCCATCCCTTCCCCTTCCCCTCTCTCTTATACGAGCGGCTCTTGCCCACTGCATTCCCTCCCCCACATGCTATGGTCCAAGAGTGACCGAAACATAAGCCATATCCCCTTATTAAGCTATGATTAACCTAGGTTGTACAGAGGTTTTCTTCTGTCGTTTTGGGGTACATACACTATATACTAAATTATAAAAGTGAAGTTCAATTTTGATTCGTCCATGCCTTCTCTAATGCTCTATTGGAATAATATATGATATTGTAATCTGTACCTAACTTGGATGTAATTACTTGCCTCTGGACGAATTATGTTTGTTTCTCTCTTGTTTGTTAATCTCACAACTTCAATAAAAAACTTAAAAAAAAAAAAATACATAAAATTATAAAAAGCCACTAAGATATATACTAATATATACAGTCACTCGGGTATCAGATCACTCACAGAGCTTTCAGTGGGAGAGATAACTTAACCCTTACTTGGGTAAAAGGAAATAGCGTGCGGCACCGGCTTAGCTAGCTCCCCCTGGGTAGGTAGTAATCTCTCGATACCTGTCCTGGTGACCTTGCTTGTAAAAAGTGTATAGTGGTGTTCAGCTAATGTTCCTGATGTATGTTTCACCGTAAGCGTACAGCTTATTCAAAGGAGAGTGGTAAAACTAATAACTACTACGGTTCATTTTAGGGTATAACGCAGGTTTTTTAGCCTCACCGCAAAACTCATAATGGCAGCGCTATGGAAGTCCCATGAGAAAACCTAATTTTTACGAGTGCGGGACTGATGTTGCGTTAAAGGCTAAAAGGCTTGCAGTACAGCTATACCGACAAGACTTGTAATGGTGGCGTTGCTGTGTTAACGCTGAAATTACAAATTTTTTTCAGCGTTAAAACACGAACGAACAACTCGTTATCTAGGTGACTGTTTGCAGGAAGGGATTTAAACACTGACTTTGAAGGATTTTAATTGTTTACCTCGTGACGAACTGCAAACAATATTCAGTACCGGTTGGCCTACTCTGTAGTTATATACCGGTATTTACTTAAATACGTTAGATTTAATATTCTTTGGTTACTGTTTATGTTACAATTATGTACAGTAAAATTGTGTTTTCATTCTTTGAAATTACCGGTATGTGCGTTTATTTTTTGTAACTACGGTAATTGAAAATAATAAGGAACAAGAAAAGGCGAGCTGTTTAAGTAAAAACACATTAAACAGTAATTTAACAGCATTGTTTAATTTTTTTAAAATTTATACTTTTTTACTCCTCGCATTATTTTCGCGTCTTGAACTTTTCTTCCATTTCCATAATAAATTTCTATTCTTCACGTAATACTTGGGTGGCGTTATACTCGAGTGTCTACAGTAACCAATTTATACAAGTAAAAATATTTTTTTAAATATTTGCATATACAGTTATGTATTGAAACCAGCTACCCAGGTGAACATACATCTTGTAAAGCCCTAAACAGCTCTTGTAAAATAAACCTACTGCTTCATGAGAATATGTTTTGGAGATGTGATAAAGCACAATATAGCTAAATATTTTTTTTGTATTGTAAAAAATATAGATTACCATTACCATAAAAAATATTGACTATTTTGTCTTATTTAGTATTACTGTAATATCTAAATATGATATATATGTGTGTTTGTGTGCATGTGTGTGTTTTTGTTATATACACTGTGTATATATATATATATATACTGTATATATATATATATATATATATATATATATATATGTATATAAATATGCGTAATTTATACTGTACATATAAATAGGTATTATTTTTTAATATATATATAAATATATATATAAATAAATATACACTCATCGGCCACTTTATTAGGTACATCTTGCTAGTACCGGGTTGGACCCACTTTTGCCTTCAGAACTGCCTTAATTCTTTGTGGCATAGATTCAACAAGGTGTTGGAAACATTCCTCAGACATTTTGGTCCATATTGACATGATAGCATCAAGCAGTTGCTGCAGATTTGTCGGCTGAACATCTGTGATGTGAATCTCCCGTTCCACCACATCTCAAAGGTGCTATATTGGATTGGGATCTGGTGACTGTGGAGACCATTTAAATACAGTGAACTCATTGTCATGTTCAAGAAACCAGTTTGAGATGATTTGAGCTTTGTGAAATTGTGCATTATCCTGCTGGAAGTAGCCATCAGAAGATGGGTGTCAGGGTTCTACCTTTACCTGTCTCCACCCACTTCCTCTATAAAGCCTTTCAATCAACATCAGGCAGGTGCTTAGTATTTTGTTTTCATGAGACATGCTAGTCGCAGCTCATCGCTCCTAAAGTGATTCAACAAACTCTCAGCTACAGCTACCTTCTTAAAGCTTCCTTTGCATAGGACCTAAACAACCAGAAGGATTCCTCCGTGAAGCCTGTTATCCCTAGCCTGAACAACATCCTGAGCCTCCTGTTATACACCCCTGCAGCAAGCACCTCTCACCGGCTAGCAGGCTAACGACTACTTCCTCTGTCTCACAGTCCCCTCCACGGATTCCTCTACTTACAGTGACAGCCTTGCACATATAAAGGTCCTCTTAGCATTGCAAGCACAAGTGGTAACTACATCTACAAAGACGTAACCTGTGTGAAACAAACTGCAACATTAGGCCACGCCCCTTGTGACATAACAGGTATCGGGCACTATTGGCCCACAGCATAAGCTGAATCCTGCATCTCTAACGCACAGACAGTTCCTTCCATACAAGTCTGAGTGAGTACTTAGTATAAGCACATACCTGAGAAGTCATACGAAGCCAGAGACTTGGTAATCCGTTAGGCGTCTTAGAGCCACACCCCCTGTGACGTAACAGGATCCGGACACCACTGAAAAATCATTTCTCTCAGAGGACTGCATACTTTGGTACAAGTGATACATTGTTAGTATATACTGAGGAGGAACTGGCTCTATTCCTCATTTCTGTTTATACTTAAGCTTGAATTAAAGGGACACTGAACCCATATTTTTTTCTTTTGTAATTCAGAAAGAGCATGCAATTTTAAACAACTTTCTAATTTACTCCTATTATCAATTTTTCTTCGTTCTCTTGCTATCATTATTTGAAAAAAAAGGCATCTAAGCTTTTTTTTGGTTTCAGTACTCTGGACAGCACTTTTTTATTGGTGGATGAATTTATCCACCAATCAGCAAGGACAACCCAGGTTGTTCACCAAAAATGGGCCGGCATCTAAACTTACATTCTTGCATTTCAAATAAAGATACCAAGAGAATGAAGAAAATTTGATAATAGGAGTAAATTAGAAAGTTGCTTAAAATTTCATGCTCAATCTGAATCACGAAAGAAAATTTTTGGGTACAGTGTCCCTTTAAGTGTTGCCTATTCTGTAATGTAACATATTTCAGACTAACTCACAAATTTACTATTTTGGTGTTACATTCCACTTTGTAACATTCTGGTGAGCTGTGATACATATCAACCATTTAGTTACAATTCACACAAGACATTAGTTCTGCAGTTGTGATTCCACTAAATATAAGATTAACCCACACGTTACCAGTCTGAGCATTACAATGGGTACACTGTAGTCATAAAGTGGCATTTAAACGATTCTTAATTAGTACTAATAGGCCCAATGTGTACCAAGAAAATATCCCCCACACCATTACACCACCATCCTAAACCATTGATACAAGGCAGGATGGATTTCATGTTGTTTATGCCCAATTCTGACCCTACCACCTGAATGTCAAAGCTGAAATCGAGAGTCATCAGACCAGGCAATGTTTTTCTAATCTTCTATTGTCCAATTTTGGTGAGCCTGTGCAAATTGTAGCCTCAGTTTCCTGTTCTTAGCTGACAGGAGTGGCACCTGGTGTGGTCTTCTGCTGCTGTAGCCCATCTGCTTCAAGGTTCAACATGTTGTGTGTTCAGAGATGGTATTGTGCATATCCTGGTTTTAACGAGGGGTTATTTGAGTTACTGTTGCATTTCTATCATCTCAAACCAGTCTGCCAATTCTCCTCTGAAATCAGCAAGGCATTTTCGTCCACACAACTGCCGCTCACTGGATATTTTCTCTTTTTTGTACCATTCTCTGTAAACCCTAGAGATGGTTGTGTGTGAAAATCTCAGTAGATCAGCAGTTTTTAAAAATTCATACCAGCCCATCTGGCATCAACAACCATGCCACATCCAAAGTCACTTAAATCCCCTTTCTTCCCCATTCTGATGCTCGGTTTGAACTTCAGAAAGTCATCTTCACCAGGTCTTGATGCCTAAATGCACTGAGTTGCTGCCTTGTGATTGGCTTATTAGCAATTTGTGTTACTAAGCAATTGAACAGGTGTACCTAATAAAGTGGCCAGTAAGTGTATATATAAGAGTATAACAGTGACGGGCAGTGAGGTCAGAGGCTGGTGAGGCACTAGATATGATATGCTAGAGAAACACATATACCGCGGGCTGCAAGTACCTCCAACAGGTTTTAAATATAGCTGAACCAGTGTATACCTCAATATGCAGTTGCACAGCACAGTTTGCACTTAAAGGGACACTGAACCCAATTTTTTTTCTTTTGTGATTCAGATAGAGCATGCAATTTTAAGCAACTTTCTCATTTACTCCTATTAGCAAATGTTCTTCATTCTCTTGGTATCTTTATTTGAAAAGCAAGAATGTAAGTTTAGATGCCGGCCCATCTTTGGTGAACAACCTGGGTTGTTCTTGCTGATTGGTGGATAAATTCATCCACCAATAAACAAGTGCTGTCCAAATAAAGATAGCAAAAGAACGAAGAAAAAAATTGATAATAGGAGTAAATTAGAAAGTTTCTTAAAATTGCATGCTCTATCTGAATCACGAAAGAAAAAAATTGGGTTCTGTATCCCTTTAATAACAGGTGGAAGGCTGGAACTAAAAATAAATAATTAATTACTTAAAGTTACATTGATTATAACTGCGTCCTCCAGGGCAGTGGCACTAGGCACTGTGGCAGGTCAGCAGCAATACGCTCTCCATATTCAGCATTGCACCAGCAGCTCTTGTGATCTCCTGGTGCAACGCCACCCCCTGCAGATTACGGGCCAATCGGCCACCAGCAGGGGGGTGTCAATTAACCTGATCGTACTCGATCGGGTTGAATAGTGGCGGACAGGTTATGGAGCATCGGTCTTTAGGCTCACCAGAAACACGAGCCCTCAAGCTCCATTCGGAGCTTGATAAATGGGCCTCTAAGTGCTATTGCATTGTCTTGGTATCATATATTTGTTGTTTGTGCAAATCTACTGTATTTACAGGTCCAACATATTCTGACCTGTAATCAGGAAAATCAAGTCACTGTTACTTTTAGACACACGTATGATTTAAACTGAAGTAATTTTGAGTGTGTTGCTGCGTGTCCCATTACCAGTTACACAAGAACTCGCTGTCACACTTCAGATGAATTAATTGTACATAATGACACTTAAATATGTTTATTACAGTCACATCCCTACTGGAGAGCTTAACCTCTTGTCTGCCACTTATTACCTTTCTCAGACAGGTGTGGTTCATGCTGTGATGTTAGAATATCTCTGATTTACTTATATAATTGTATTAAGCAATTTGTGAATCTGCTAATGCTAACAGCTATTATTAGAGACCCTAATTAAAATGTTAGAATATCTCACATTGTGTGAGATATTCTAACATTTAAATTATGGTCTCTATTAATACAATAGCTGTTAGCATTAGCAGATTGCTTAATAAAATTATATAAGTAAATCAGCCACCATTATATGGATATCAAAGGTTCACGTTGGGATATGAGATAGCCTAGCATCACAGCATGAACATTTGATACCCATATAATGATGGCTGCTTTACTTATATAATAATTTTATTAAGCAATGAAATAATCTGCTTGCTAATGACATGCTAACACATTACACTCATACAAATAACAATAAACAACCTATCTCCCCCTAGTGTTTTCTCTCTTGATTCCTAAGGCCTCCATAATGTCCGTGAAATAAAAAGATTGGGTTAGTGTCCATTTAAAGGGCCATAATACCCAAATGTTTAAACACTTGAAAGTGATGCAGTATAGCTGTAAAAAGCTGACAGGAAAATATCACCTGAACATCTCTATGTAAAAAAGAAAGATATTTTACCTCAAAAGTTCCTCAGTAACCACATCCCATTGTAAAGGACTTCTAAGCAGCAAATTAGTATGTCTGTCCCGGGACAGCGGAAGAAGCGAGCTTTTGTGCACACTCATCTTATTTCCCTATTTAGTGTAAGGAAGTTTACATTGAAATCTCATAAGAGTTGAGTGAAATCTCATGAGATCACAGTAAAAGAGTTCATGACCTCAGCACTGTTGATTCTGATTGGCCGCTGTTCATTTCTTCATTTTTTATTTTATTTTTACCTGCAGCTGGGCTGCGCTGAGTCTAACTCTTTACACAGAACTTAATCTGCTGAGCTGAGGAAATTGTGAGGTAAAATATCTTCCTTTTTTACATAGAGATGTTCAGGTGATATTTTCCTGTCAGCTTTTTACAGTTATGCTGCATCAGTTTCAAGTGATTTAGCATATTAGTATTATGTCCCTTTAAGGACCTTACATTGAAGGTTTGCATGTACAATATATGTGTCAATAACAAATAAACATGTAGTCCATGTTTGGAAAACTGAAAATGTAAATTTATTTTTACTGTGTGTTATTGTAGTCATGAAACAGCTCATGTACTTTTTCTTGGTCCCTGTCTCTCTTGTGGTAGACAATATGCAGTGAACATAGTTTTGCATTTAATATTTCCTAAACAAAACCATAAAATGGGAAAACTATATGCATGTATATTATTCTTGCAGAACTGGAAGTGATGCTTTACAGTTAACGTCTTTATGTCCATTTAACCATTTGTTGCTGGGAAAGGGCGTTTGGCACATAATATGGGTTAATTTATACCTATATGAAAATGAGGTGCCAACAGTCTTAGAATTACATTTTAATTTAGATGGGACTTAATACATTTCATTCATTAGATTCGTCCAGACTTTTTTTTCCCCCTCTTGCTGTAGTAAGATAAATGACAACAGACTGAGCCAGGGAAGTCGTTCTGCTTTGGAATTATGTGCTAATAGATTCATTAAATTTCAGAAGCCGACATTATTCTTTCCTTATTAATGGAACCACCCCCTTCCTCTCCTTCTCTTCTCCATTTGAAATACTATCACAGATTCTATAGCCTTAAGCATTGATTGTGTTATACTTTAAATAGGTGCTAATACCTCATCTGCCGATTAATTTGAAGCCCAAATTATTTGGGATTGAAATTGTCACTGAAAAAGTGGTTTAATTTGCAAAAATGATTTTTCAGATGGAATTTAATGCCAGATTTATAAGACTGCCCCAATATTGAGCAAAATGGGTTCATATAAATTATATATGTTTAGTTCCCCTGTATTGGATAAGATGTCACAGAAATAGTAGTGTGACTGGTTTAGCCAAAGTGCACTTATAATTTGTTACAGTACAATCTTCAAATGACTTTAAGCTGCATACGGTTCCCATATACTTTTGTTTTAAAATGTTACCACCTTTAGGAGTTTTAGGTCATTGTACTGAAAAATGTATAAGTTGTGTTCTGTCTGCTAATGCTGTGAAAAATCATATACACTGACACACTGGAAAGGATCAACAAGTTTGCATGTTTTCCAATACAGTAATTGAATAATCACATGATTCATACATTTAAACAAATGTAAAGGCAATTCTGAACATTGTGTTATTGCATATTATACATTGTAACTTCTACACTTTCTTACACTAACAGGCTCAACAGGCTCAGCTGCTAATGTGCTTAAAACCTTTTAAAGGCAATAAGGGCAGGCATACCATACATAGTTTTTGCTCAAATATTGCTGCTGGTAGTATGGGCAGTGGCACTGGGTGTGGGCAGCTGAGCTGATCCAGAGTCGACTAAGTACACCACCACAAGTCTGGACCGCAACTGTCAATGTTTCTGGAACCCTCTCGCTCGCTCTCTCTGTCAGGCTTGTCAGCTCTCTGTCTCCTGCTGTGCCTGCAACAATACGGCGGGTGGTGACTGACTGTGACTGGTCTCTCTCCTCACTCACAGTCTGAGACGACGATGACACAGAAGAAGTATAGTAGGACACACTCACTGACACATGAGAGGAACTGGCACTGCTGCAGCTTACTCCTGCTTCACGTTCTGTTCCCGCGCACCAATGCAATAGTCACGTCCAAGGCAGCCCTGCAGCTGTGACAGTTGATTGGCTGTCCGGTTTAGCTCCATCATAAAGGCGGTTTTGAGAACCGCTTCTATTGGAGCATGGAAAGGGCCCGGTGAGACACCACCGGGTGGCACTAGCTTATAATGAGCTAAGAACATTATCAAGCATCCATTGCGCAATTATAGAGGGCAGCTGAACCGCTCACTGCCTCTTAATTGTCCTCGATCACATACATATGTTATATTATATATATGTGTGAGTGTGTGATTAATGACACACTGCGCAATGATAACTTCAGTTATCTGATCGATAGGCAATTATGGGCTTTTTACTAATATCCAGGCTTAAAGCATTGTATTATTATTATCTGCTAGTGGACTGTTTTGATACACAAAAATTGGAAAAAATTGGAAATTGGAATAAATACATTTAGAGAAGGGTGAATAAACCTTTTAATAGAGGATAAATGAATGAATGATGCAGGTAACTGCAAACAAATGTGTCAAGCAATGTGATAAAAAAACTGTGTGGAAAAAGCAATCAACCAGTGAAGAAAGAACAAAACAGCGTGTAAAGGATTATTTAAAAGACCAGTAAATACAGTAGATTTGCATAAACAACAAATGCATGATGAAAAGACAATGCAATAGCAGATAGTCTGAACTTCAAATGAGTAGTGGATTTTTTTGTGATAGATTTCAAAGTTATTTCTATTTCCTCTCCTCCTATATCACATGACAGAGATCAGCCAATCACAAATGCATATTTGTATATTCTGCCAATTTTTGCACATGCTCAGTAGGAGCTGGTGACTCAAAAAGTGTAAATGTCAAAAGACTGTGCACATTTTGTTAATGGAAGTAAATTGGAAAGTTGTTTAAAATTAGGTGGAGAGTTTAAATCTCACTGGTCTTGTCCGACCGAGAAGTTTGGCAGCTCCTTCCCAAATTGCGCTTGTGTGCAATGTTAAATTCAGGCAGCAGATTGCTGCCTGCCAGAGGAGAGCTGAGGTGGACAGGGGCAAATATGTACGCCCCTGTCCCACCTTGAATGATAAATAAAGCCCTATCTGTAGATCAGTGTTTTATGTCCCTTTAAACATATAACTAGCAAGCAAAACTTTGTTTTGCAACTTAAAAAAAAAAAAAGAGAATTTGTTACTTGGCAATATTGCTTCACTAACTTGGAAGGTGACTTGGCAAGATGACACTTGTAAGCTTCCTATAGATTTTTGTTGCAGTAGCTCTTTTACCTAGAAATTTACACCTAGATTTGGAGTTTGGCGTTAGCCGTGAAAACCAGCGTTAGAGGCTCCTAACGCTGGTTTTAGGCTACCGCCGGTATTTGGAGTCACTCAAAATAGGGTCTAACGCTCACTTTTCAGCCGCGACTGTTCCATACCGCAGATCCCCTTACGTAAATTGCGTATCCTATCTTTTCAATGGGATCTTTCTAACTCCGGTATTTAGAGTCGTTTCTGAAGTGAGCGTTAGACATCTAACGACAAAACTCCAGCCGCAGGAAAAAAGTCAGTAGTTAAGAGCTTTCTGGGCTAACGCCGGTTCATAAAGCTCTTAACTACTGTACTCTAAAGTACACTAACACCCATAAACTACCTATGTACCCCTAAACCGAGGTCCCCCCACATCGCCGACACTCGAATAAAAATTTTTAACCCCTAATCTGCCGACCGCCACCTACGTTATCCTTATGTACCCCTAATCTGCTGCCCCTAACACCGCCGACCCCTGTATTATATTTATTAACCCCTAACCTGCCCCCACAACGTCGCCTCCACCTACCTACACTTATTAACCCCTAATCTGCCGACCGCAAAGCGCCGCCACCTACGTTATCCTTATGTACCCCTAATCTGCTGCCCCTAACACCGCCGACCCCTATATGATATTTATTAACCCCTAATCTGCCCCCCTCAACGTCGCCTCCACCTGCCTACACTTATTAACCCCTAATCTGCCGACCGGACCTGAGCGCTACTATAATAAAGTTATTAACCCCTAATCCGCCTCACTAACCCTATAATAAATAGTATTAACCCCTAATCTGCCCTCCCTAACATCGCCGACACCTAACTTCAATTATTAACCCCTAATCTGCCGACCGGAGCTCACCGCTATTCTAATAAATGTATTAACCCCTAAAGCTAAGTCTAACCCTAACACTAACACCCCCCTAAGTTAAATATAATTTAAATCTAACGAGATTAATTAACTCTTATTAAATAAATTATTCCTATTTAAAGCTAAATACTTACCTGTAAAATAAATCCTAATATAGCTACAATATAAATTATAATTATATTTTAGCTATTTTAGGATTAATATTTATTTTACAGGCAACTTTGTAATTATTTTAACCAGGTACAATAGCTATTAAATAGTTAAGAACTATTTAATAGCTAAAATAGTTAAAATAATTACAAATTTACCTGTAAAAGAAATCCTAACCTAAGTTACAATTAAACCTAACACTAGACTATCAATAAATTAATTAAATAAACTACCTACAATTACCTACAATTAACCTAACACTATACTATCAATAAATTAATTAAATACAATTGCTACAAATAAATACAATTAAATAAACTAGCTAAAGTACAAAAAATAAAAAAGAACTAAGTTACAAAAAATAAAAAAATATTTACAAACATAAGAAAAATATTACAACAATTTTAAACTAATTACACCTACTCTAAGCCCCCTAATAAAATAACAAAGCCCCCCAAAATAAAAAAAAGCCCTACCCTATTCTAAATTACTAAAGTTCAAAGCTCTTTTACCTTACCAGCCCTGAACAGGGCCCTTTGCGGGGCATGCCCCAAGAAATACAGCTCTTTTGCCTGTAAAAAAAAACATACAATACCCAAGCCCCCCAACATTACAACCCACCACCCACATACCCCTAATCTAACCCAAACCCCCCTTAAATAAACCTAACACCAAGCCCCTGAAGATCATCCTAACTTGTCTTCACCTTACCGGGTATCACACCGATCCGTCCAGAAGAGCTCCTCCGATGTCCTGATCCAAGCCCAAGCGGGGGGCTGAAGAGGTCCATGATCCGGCTGAAGTCTTCATCCAAGCGGGGCAGAAGAGGTCTTCCATCCGATTGAAGTCTTCATCCAAGCGGCATCCATCTGGAGCGAAGCGGCAGCATCCTGAAGACCTCCACCGCGGAACATCGGTGTGATACCCGGTGAGGTGAAGACAAGGTAGGATGATCTTCAGGGGCTTAGTGTTAGGTTTATTTAAGGGGGGTTTGGGTTAGATTAGGGGTATGTGGGTGGTGGGTTGTAATGTTGGGGGGCTTGGGTATTGTATGTTTTTTTTTACAGGCAAAAGAGCTGTATTTCTTGGGGCATGCCCCGCAAAGGGCCCTGTTCAGGGCTGGTAAGGTAAAAGAGCTTTGAACTTTAGTAATTTAGAATAGGGTAGGGCATTTTTTTTATTTTGGGGGGCTTTGTTATTTTATTAGGGGGCTTAGAGTAGTTGTAATTAGTTTAAAATTGTTGTAATATTTTTCTTATGTTTGTAACTATTTTTTTATTTTTTGTAACTTAGTTCTTTTTTATTTTTTGTACTTTAGCTAGTTTATTTAATTGTATTTATTTGTAGCAATTGTATTTAATTAATTTATTGATAGTGTAGTGTTAGGTTAATTGTAGGTAATTGTAGGTAGTTTATTTAATTAATTTATTGATAGTCTAGTGTTAGGTTTAATTGTAACTTAGGTTAGGATTTCTTTTACAGGTAAATTTGTAATTATTTTAACTATTTTAGCTATTAAATAGTTCTTAACTATTTAATAGCTATTGTACCTGATTAAAATAAATACAAAGTTACCTGTAAAATAAATATTAATCCTAAAATAGCTATAATATAATTATAATTTATATTGTAGCTATATTAGGATTTATTTTACAGGTAAGTATTTAGCTTTAAATAGGAATAATTTATTTAATAAGAGTTAATTAATTTCGTTAGATTTAAATTATATTTAACTTAGGGGGGTGTTAGTGTTAGGGTTAGACTTAGCTTTAGGGGTTAATACATTTATTAGAGTAGCGGTGAGCTCCAGTCGGCAGATTAGGGGTTAATAATTGAAGTTAGGTGTCGGCGATGTTAGGGAGGGCAGATTAGGGGTTAATACTATTTATTATAGGGTTAGTGAGGCGGATTAGGGGTTAATAACTTTATTATAGTAGCGCTCAGGTCCGCTCGGCAGATTAGGGGTTAATAAGTGTAGGCAGGTGGAGGCGACGTTGAGGGGGGCAGATTAGGGGTTAATAAATATAATATAGGGGTCGGCGGTGTTAGGGGCAGCAGATTAGGGGTACATAAGGATAACGTAGGTGGCGGCGCTTTGCGGTCGGCAGATTAGGGGTTAATAAGTGTAGGCAGATGGAGGCGACGTTGAGGGGGGCAGATTAGGGGTTAATAAATATAATATAAGGGTCGGCGGTGTTAGGGGCAGCAGATTAGGGGTACATAGGGATAATGTAAGTAGCGGCGGTTTACGGAGCGGCAGATTAGGGGTTAAAAATAAAATGCAGGTGTCAGCGATAGCGGGGGCGGCAGATTAGGGGTTAATAAGTGTAAGGTTAGGGGTGTTTAGACTCGGGGTACATGTTAGGGTGTTAGGTGCAGACGTAGGAAGTGTTTCCCCATAGCAAACAATGGGGCTGCGTTAAGAGCTGAACGCGGCTTTTTTGCAGGTGTTAGGTTTTTTTTCAGCTCAAACAGCCCCATTGTTTCCTATGGGGGAATCGTGCACGAGCACGTTTTTGAGGCTGGCTGCTTGCGTAAGCAACTCTGGTATTGAGAGTTGAAGCTGCGTTAAAAATGCTCTACGCTCCTTTTTTGGAGCCTAACGCAGCCTTTATGTGGACTCTCAATACCAGAGTTATTTTTATGGTGCGGCCAGAAAAAAGCCGGCGTTAGTTTTTCGGGTCGTTACCGACAAAACTCCAAATCTAGCCGATAGAAAATTAGTCCATTTATATGAATATTCACAAACAAACACAGATATGGTGGTCAAAAAATGTTGTTTTTCCATTAATTTAATTAATTGGAGAAAGACAAACAGCCAGAGGGAGGGAGAGAGGGAGAGTGTGTGTGTGTGTGTGTGTGGGGGGGGGGGTTATAGAAGAAGAGGAAGGAAGGATAGAGTTTAATGTCCCTTTAAATAAATAACTAGAAGCAGAACAATGGTTTAATCTTTAAAAAACAAATAAATTAAATTTCTAGTTTACCTGGAAATGTAGTTAATTTAATTTGGAAGGTGAGCTGGCAAGATGACACTTGTAAGGCTCCTGTAACTTTTCCCTAGAAAGACAGAACATTAATCAATGTCCATGAACATTCAAACACACACTCACACATACTCATACGCACACACATACTCACAAACACACGCACACACATATACACACACACACAAACACATACTCACATGCACACTCACATACTCACATGCACACACACATACTGACTCGCACACACACATACACATACTCACAAACACAAGCACACACATACTCACACACATATACTCACACACACACACACTCACATACATACACACACATACACACGTACACACACATGTACTCACACATACACACACATACACATACTCACACTTATGCACACACAGATACTCGCACACACACACATGTAAACACACACACACATACTCACACACATACACACACACATATACTCACACACACACACTCAAATACATACACACACATACACACAAGTACACACACATACATGTACTCACACATACACATACACACACACTCCACTTATACACACACACATACTCACGCACACACACATATACTCACACACACACACATGTACACACACACATGCATAGACGCACACATACTCACAAACACACGCACACACATATACACACACATACTCACACGCATACACACATACTCACATGCACACACACATACTCACACCCACAGGCACACACATACACATGCACACACATACACACACATACTTACACACAAACATATTTCTACACATACACACACATATAAAGGGAGAGAGAGAAATCAGAGGGAGGGAAGGAGGAAGAGACAGAGAGGAAGAGAGAGAAAATGAAAAACAGGTAGAGAGAGAGGGAGAGAGAAACAGAGGGAGCGAAAGAAGAGTGAGAGAGATAGAGTGTGAGAGAGAGGGACCTTACAGTATTAAGGAGATTACTTAGATAATTTTCCCAGAGCAGGCCCAGAATCAGAAGGGGTATAGAGGGAAAGAGGGAGGGAGTTAAATAGAGAAAGAGAGGAAGACAGAGAGAGTGGGAGAGAGAGTGGGAGAGAGAGAGAGAGAGAGTGAGAGAGGGAAAGAGAGGGTGTGAGAGGGAGGAAGGGAGAAGGTGGTAGAGGGAGAGAGATAGGGAGAGAAAGAGGAAGAGACAGAGAGGGAGGGGGGCAAAGGGAGGGATAAAGAGGAGGGAGAGAATGGCAAGAGTAGAAAGACAGTGGAGGGACAGTGGAGAGAAAGGGAGGGGAGACGGAGGGACGCACTATTTTATTTTTTCAAGCACTAACTGTGCTTAAGTTAAAAAAATGGTGCAGCCAGATCAGCTCTGGTATTACAAAATGAAAGTAAAAAGCACAAGAAAAAAAAACTCAGGTGAGCTATGGAAGAAAGCCACAAGTAGAAAAAAAGCTGGAGATCTAAAAAATACATTAAAAAAATAGTAATTTAGGATGTGTAAACTGTCCAGCCCAGTGAGCACATAAAGAGTTAATGTATGGCACAAAGTCTCTCCCTATAGGTGGTCCGCATAATGCACCCAGGGATGCTGCACCACATTGAATAAGGCTTCTCCTGCTGATAGCCTGATGCCTATCATATGCATATGAAATGGTGGTTTATACCTCTGGAGAACTCACTAAGTGCTGCTAAGCAGCTGACACTGATGTCCTATCAGAGTCCTCCAAGTGACTCCACCACCAAGACCACAGTGTAGGTGTTAGCTTTGGACAGCAAGTCATGAGCATTACCAGCCAACTAATCAGAGTTTTCACACATGTTCTGACTCTCAAACTTGTTTAAAATTAGGTGGAGAGTTTCAATCTCCCTGGTCTCGTCCGACTGAGAAGATTGAAAGCTCCTTCCCACGCGTGATTTAATTTTTTTTTAATTATTAACCCTAACTACCACAACCCCTAATAATAAAAATATCCCTGCTATTCACCCCAAAACTGCCACAACCCCCAATAGTAGGCCTCAATATTAACACCCAACTGCTACGAAACCCCCACTACAGGTCCACAAAACAACCCTCACCAATCTAAACTGACCACTACTATAAGACCCCACCAACTGATTGCTATCCTAAGACCCCCCTATCGTGGACCCCCACCAGTGAGATTCTAAACTCAGGTTTAACCTAGGAAGAGGCAGCATGAAAAATACTCCACAATGAGTTGGTACACAGGACAGGACTACAATGGATCAAAATGTCAGACTCTGGACAGAAGACTTCTGAGTGTAAGTAGAATGAGGTTTGTATAGGGGTTTTGGGGAGTAGGAGTAAGTTTAGGGGGTCATAGGTTAGGGCTGAGTTTTAGTGGGGTGGTTTTCACTGAGGGGTAGGTTTTAGGTTAGGGTTCAATTGGTAGATATATGAGTGTAGTGGTCAGTATAGAATGTAATATTTACACTGGGGGTTTAGGTTAGGGTTCAATTGGTAGGTATATTAGAGTAGTGGTCAGTTTAGATTGGGAGGTTTGTGCTGGTGGATCCATACTGGTGGTACTCTTAGGAAAGGGGTCATTTTAGATAAGTGAGTCTTGCATTGGAGGTTGCAAACTGGGGGTTTAACAGCAGATATGTTTTTGCCATTTGGGTTGGTGTTTAATTAGTGGGTTAAGAGCAAATGTTTGTTTTTACCTTTCAGGGCTGTGGTGGTTAAGGGGCTAAAAATAAAGGGCAGTTTTACAATTGGGTTTATGGTAGTTTTGGGTTATATCATTGAAGGTTGTGACAGTTAGGGAGTTAATAGCAGATGGGGGGTTTGAGATGGGTTTCTGACAGTTTTGAGGTTAATAGTCAGGGGTGGAACAACCACTGGTGCAGCAGGTGCAGTGGCACAAGGGCTCAAGTGCTTGGGTGCCCACTGCAACCAGTCTGTACAAAGGCATGTGCAGAATGTGTCCAATCCTAATGCACGTAAGTCTTTTATTAGTGCAGGTGTCATGTCCATTATCTGTCTATTTATTTATCTATCAATCCTCAAAATCCTTATACAGAGCAGCATGCATATTATTACTATTGCTTACTACTGAGGGGGGGTCCTTCAGAAATTTGCACCAGGGCAATCTGTTAAGTACATCCGCTACTGGTAGCAGTGCAGTAGACTAGTTATGTTTGTTGATTTCTTCATTCATTTTTTGTTTACTTGCTAGACCTTGGCATTTTGTACCAGTGCAGTGAACAAAACTCACAACAAAATAAAATGAACCAACCCTTTGTAATTTGAGCACAAAAAAATACATTTTATGGATTTAGCAGGATTAGTAATAGGAAAAAAACTAGAGAGCGCCACTGATACTTTATACAATAATTATGTATAAATGTGTATAATTTGTGTAAATTTGTGTATGAGCAGCTGTTATATAGGATAAACAAAAAGTAAATAACAAGTGGTAACAGCGCTGCAAATAACTGTGCCAAACAACCTTATAGTGTAGATACTAATGTTTATTTAAATATATAAAACACAGTATGCAAAATATGCAAACATAGTTGCAACCTTTATACAGCGTGAATGATCACAGTTTTAGTAGCAATTTAAACACTTGAAAATGTTTTACAAGTGAATTGTATCTTAATACATCAATGCCTGCTGGCAGTGTATTGATATCTGCTATCAATACAGTACAAAGGAACAATTCATAATGTTATAATGTTACACAATAATAAAAACAAGTACATACAAAATTAAATTATCTTAATAAAAATGAGTAAAAGTCGCAACCTACTGGTCTGGCCAGACAACTCAAACAATATACTCACGTATATTGTTTGAGTAATGGGTGGTTATTTAACGTGTGCCATGGGTGTATTTAAAAAAAGTATATAAACCCCAAAGGTAATAATACAAAAAATAAAAAATGTAAAATTACAGAAAAAAATAATCAAAGCTATCCAAAATAAAAAGTGTAAACGTAAACTAATACCACTATAAAAAGCTAATACTTAGGGGTCGATTTATCAAAGGCTTTCGACAGCCTTTGAGCCCCTTCAGCTGCAGGTTCTCACAAGAGAACCTGCTTGCCGTATTTAACAAGCAGCGGTCATCAGACCGCTGCTTTCCTAACATCTTCACCACCTCTAACGCCTAGATCGCGAGTTTGGCGTTAGCCTTAAAAAGCAGCATTGAGAGGTACCAACCCTGCTTTTTAATGCCTGGTATTACGAGTCTGACAGGTACTGGTGTACCGCTCACTTTTCTTCTGCGACTCGAGGCTACCTCAAATCCCCTTACGTCAATTGTGTATCCTATCTTTTTCATGGGATTTGCCCAACACCAGTATTATGAGACTTGGAAGAAGTGAGCGGTAGACCCTCTCCTGTCCAGACTCCTACCGCATTTAAAAGTCAGTAGTTAAGAGTTTTATGGGCTAACGCCGGAACATAAAGCTCTTAACTAAAGTGCTAAAAAGTACACTAACACCCATAAACTAACTATTAACCCCTAAACCGAGGCCCCCCCACATCGCAAACACTAAAATAAAAGATTTTAACTCCTAATCTGCCGACCGGACATTGCAGCCACCTACATTATACCTATGAACTCCTAATCTGCTGCCCCTAACATCGCCGACACCTACATTATATTTATTAACCCCTAATCTGCCGCCCCCAATGTCGCCGCCACCTACCTACAATTATTAACCCCTAATCTGCCGACCGGACATCGCCGCCCCTTTAATAAATGTATTAACCCCTAAACCGCCTCACTCCCACCTCGCAAACACTAGTTAAATTTCATTAACCCCTAATCTGCCCCCCCCAACGTCGCCGACACCTACCTACATTAATTAACCCCTAATCTTCCAACCCCAACGTCGCCGCTACTATAATAAATTTATTAACCCCTAAACCTAAGTCTAACCCTAACCCCCCTAATTTAAATATAATTTAAATTATACGAAATTAATTTAACACCTAACACTAAACCCCTGAAGATCACCCTACCTTGAGTCATCTTAACCCAGCCGGGCACAAGTGGTCCTCCAGAGGGTCCGAAGTCTTCATCCGATCGGGGCAGAAGAGGTCCTCCAGATGGCAGAAGGCTTCATCCAGGCTGCATCTTCTATCTTCATCCTTCCAGAGCAGAGCGGGTCCATCTTCAATCCAGCCGACGCAGAGCATCCTCTTCAAACAAAGTCCTAACGAAGAATGAAGGTTCCTTTAAATGACGTCATCCAAGATGGTGTCCCTTGAATTCCGATTGGCTGATAGAATCCTATCAGCCAATCGGAATTATGGTAGGAAAAATCCTATTGGCTGATCCAATCAACCAATCGGATTGACCTTGCATTCTATTGGCTGTTCCAATCAGCCAATAGAATGCAAGGTCAATCCTATTGGCTGATAGCATCAGCCAATAGGATTTTTCCTACCTTAATTCCGATTGGCTGATAGGATTCTATCAGCCAATCAGAATTCAAGGGACGCCATCTTGGATGACGTCATTTAAAGGAACCTTCATTCTTCATTAGGACTTTGTTTGCAGAGGAATGCCCCCAGTGTCGGCTGGATTGAAGATGGACCCGCTCCGCTCCGGAAGGATGAAGATAGAAGATGCAGCCTGGATGAAGCCTTCTGCCGTCTGGAGGACCTCTTCTGCCCCGATCGGAAGAAGACTTCGGACCCTCTAGAGGGCCACCTGTGCCCGGCTGGGTGAAGACGGCTCAAGGTAGGGTGATCTTCAGGGGGTTAGTGTTAGGTTTCTTTAAGGGGGGATTGGGTGGGTTTTAGAGTAGGGGTGTGTGGGTGGTGGGTTGAAATGTTGGGGGTATTGTATTTTTTTTTTACATGTAAAAGAGCTTCCCACGCGTGATTTAATTTTTTTTTAATTATTAACCCTAACTACCACAACCCCTAATAATAAAAATATCCCTGCTATTCACCCCAAAACTGCCACAACCCCCAATAGTAGGCCTCAATATTAACACCCAACTGCTACGAAACCCCCACTACAGGTCCACAAAACAACCCTCACCAATCTAAACTGACCACTACTATAAGACCCCACCAACTGATTGCTATCCTAAGACCCCCCTATCGTGGACCCCCACCAGTGAGATTCTAAACTCAGGTTTAACCTAGGAAGAGGCAGCATGAAAAATACTCCACAATGAGTTGGTACACAGGACAGGACTACAATGGATCAAAATGTCAGACTCTGGACAGAAGACTTCTGAGTGTAAGTAGAATGAGGTTTGTATAGGGGTTTTGGGGAGTAGGAGTAAGTTTAGGGGGTCATAGGTTAGGGCTGAGTTTTAGTGGGGTGGTTTTCACTGAGGGGTAGGTTTTAGGTTAGGGTTCAATTGGTAGATATATGAGTGTAGTGGTCAGTATAGAATGTAATATTTACACTGGGGGTTTAGGTTAGGGTTCAATTGGTAGGTATATTAGAGTAGTGGTCAGTTTAGATTGGGAGGTTTGTGCTGGTGGATCCATACTGGTGGTACTCTTAGGAAAGGGGTCATTTTAGATAAGTGAGTCTTGCATTGGAGGTTGCAAACTGGGGGTTTAACAGCAGATATGTTTTTGCCATTTGGGTTGGTGTTTAATTAGTGGGTTAAGAGCAAATGTTTGTTTTTACCTTTCAGGGCTGTGGTGGTTAAGGGGCTAAAAATAAAGGGCAGTTTTACAATTGGGTTTATGGTAGTTTTGGGTTATATCATTGAAGGTTGTGACAGTTAGGGAGTTAATAGCAGATGGGGGGTTTGAGATGGGTTTCTGACAGTTTTGAGGTTAATAGTCAGGGGTGGAACAACCACTGGTGCAGCAGGTGCAGTGGCACAAGGGCTCAAGTGCTTGGGTGCCCACTGCAACCAGTCTGTACAAAGGCATGTGCAGAATGTGTCCAATCCTAATGCACGTAAGTCTTTTATTAGTGCAGGTGTCATGTCCATTATCTGTCTATTTATTTATCTATCAATCCTCAAAATCCTTATACAGAGCAGCATGCATATTATTACTATTGCTTACTACTGAGGGGGGGTCCTTCAGAAATTTGCACCAGGGCAATCTGTTAAGTACATCCGCTACTGGTAGCAGTGCAGTAGACTAGTTATGTTTGTTGATTTCTTCATTCATATTTTGTTTACTTGCTAGACCTTGGCATTTTGTACCAGTGCAGTGAACAAAACTCACAACAAAATAAAATGAACCAACCCTTTGTAATTTGAGCACAAAAAAATACATTTTATGGATTTAGCAGGATTAGTAATAGGAAAAAAACTAGAGTGCGCCACTGATACTTTATACAATAATTATGTATAAATGTGTATAATTTGTGTAAATTTGTGTATGAGCAGCTGTTATATAGGATAAACAAAAAGTAAATAACAAGTGGTAACAGCGCTGCAAATAACTGTGCCAAACAACCTTATAGTGTAGATACTAATGTTTATTTAAATATATAAAACACAGTATGCAAAATATGCAAACATAGTTGCAACCTTTATACAGCGTGAATGATCACAGTTTTAGTAGCAATTTAAACACTTGAAAATGTTTTACAAGTGAATTGTATCTTAATACATCAATGCCTGCTGGCAGTGTATTGATATCTGCTATCAATACAGTACAAAGGAACAATTCATAATGTTATAATGTTACACAATAATAAAAACAAGTACATACAAAATTAAATTATCTTAATAAAAATGAGTAAAAGTCGCAACCTACTGGTCTGGCCAGACAACTCAAACAATATACTCACGTATATTGTTTGAGTAATGGGTGGTTATTTAACGTGTGCCATGGGTGTATTTAAAAAAAGTATATAAACCCCAAAGGTAATAATACAAAAAATAAAAAATGTAAAATTACAGAAAAAAATAATCAAAGCTATCCAAAATAAAAAGTGTAAACGTAAACTAATACCACTATAAAAAGCTAATACTTAGGGGTCGATTTATCAAAGGCTTTCGACAGCCTTTGAGCCCCTTCAGCTGCAGGTTCTCACAAGAGAACCTGCTTGCCGTATTTAACAAGCAGCGGTCATCAGACCGCTGCTTTCCTAACATCTTCACCACCTCTAACGCCTAGATCGCGAGTTTGGCGTTAGCCTTAAAAAGCAGCATTGAGAGGTACCAACCCTGCTTTTTAATGCCTGGTATTACGAGTCTGACAGGTACAGGTGTACCGCTCACTTTTCTTCTGCGACTCGAGGCTACCTCAAATCCCCTTACGTCAATTGTGTATCCTATCTTTTTCATGGGATTTGCCCAACACCAGTATTATGAGACTTGGAAGAAGTGAGCGGTAGACCCTCTCCTGTCCAGACTCCTACCGCATTTAAAAGTCAGTAGTTAAGAGTTTTATGGGCTAACGCCGGAACATAAAGCTCTTAACTAAAGTGCTAAAAAGTACACTAACACCCATAAACTAACTATTAACCCCTAAACCGAGGCCCCCCCACATCGCAAACACTAAAATAAAAGATTTTAACTCCTAATCTGCCGACCGGACATTGCAGCCACCTACATTATACCTATGAACTCCTAATCTGCTGCCCCTAACATCGCCGACACCTACATTATATTTATTAACCCCTAATCTGCCGCCCCCAATGTCGCCGCCACCTACCTACAATTATTAACCCCTAATCTGCCGACCGGACATCGCCGCCCCTTTAATAAATGTATTAACCCCTAAACCGCCTCACTCCCACCTCGCAAACACTAGTTAAATTTCATTAACCCCTAATCTGCCCCCCCCAACGTCGCCGACACCTACCTACATTAATTAACCCCTAATCTTCCAACCCCAACGTCGCCGCTACTATAATAAATTTATTAACCCCTAAACCTAAGTCTAACCCTAACCCCCCTAATTTAAATATAATTTAAATTATACGAAATTAATTTAACACCTAACACTAAACCCCTGAAGATCACCCTACCTTGAGTCATCTTAACCCAGCCGGGCACAAGTGGTCCTCCAGAGGGTCCGAAGTCTTCATCCGATCGGGGCAGAAGAGGTCCTCCAGATGGCAGAAGGCTTCATCCAGGCTGCATCTTCTATCTTCATCCTTCCAGAGCAGAGCGGGTCCATCTTCAATCCAGCCGACGCAGAGCATCCTCTTCAAACAAAGTCCTAACGAAGAATGAAGGTTCCTTTAAATGACGTCATCCAAGATGGTGTCCCTTGAATTCCGATTGGCTGATAGAATCCTATCAGCCAATCGGAATTATGGTAGGAAAAATCCTATTGGCTGATCCAATCAACCAATCGGATTGACCTTGCATTCTATTGGCTGTTCCAATCAGCCAATAGAATGCAAGGTCAATCCTATTGGCTGATAGCATCAGCCAATAGGATTTTTCCTACCTTAATTCCGATTGGCTGATAGGATTCTATCAGCCAATCAGAATTCAAGGGACGCCATCTTGGATGACTTCATTTAAAGGAACCTTCATTCTTCATTAGGACTTTGTTTGCAGAGGAATGCCCCCAGTGTCGGCTGGATTGAAGATGGACCCGCTCCGCTCCGGAAGGATGAAGATAGAAGATGCAGCCTGGATGAAGCCTTCTGCCGTCTGGAGGACCTCTTCTGCCCCGATCGGATGAAGACTTCGGACCCTCTAGAGGGCCACCTGTGCCCGGCTGGGTGAAGACGGCTCAAGGTAGGGTGATCTTCAGGGGGTTAGTGTTAGGTTTCTTTAAGGGGGGATTGGGTGGGTTTTAGAGTAGGGGTGTGTGGGTGGTGGGTTGAAATGTTGGGGGTATTGTATTTTTTTTTTACATGTAAAAGAGCTGATGACTTTGGGGCAATGTCCTGCAAAAGGCCCTTTTAAGGGCTATTTGTAATTTAGTATAGGGTAGGGAAATTTTTATTATTTTGGGGGGCTTTTTTATTTTATTAGGGGGATTAGATTAGGTGTAATTAGTTTAAAATTCTTGTAATTCTTTTTTCATCTTCTGTAATTTAGTGTTTTTTTTCATAATTTAGTTTATTTAATTTAATTCTAATTAATTGTAGGTAGTTTAGGTAATTAGTTTAATGATAGTGTAGTGTTAGGTGTAATTGTAACTTAGGTTAGGCTTTATTTTACAGGTAATTTTGTACTTTTTTTAGCTAGGTAGTTATTAAATAGTTAATAACTATTTAATAACTATTCTACCTAGTTAAAATAAATACAAAGTTGCCTGTAAAATAAATATAAATCCTAAACTAGCTACAATGTAACTATTAGTTATATTGTAGGTAGCTTATGGTTTATTTTATCGGTAAGTATTTAGTTTTAAATAGGATTAATTTATTTAATTATGTTAAATTAATTTTGTTTAATTTAAATTATATTTAAGTTAGGGGGGTGTTAGGGTTAGACTTAGGTTTAGGGGTTAATAACTTTATTATAGTGGTGGAGACATTGGCGGCGGCAGATTAGAGGTTAATAAAAAAAAAAAAAAATTTAAATATCTTTATTTTTGTGGCCACATACAGGAAAATTAAAACATCATATATTCAATAAACGCAAGACATTACAAAATTATAAAATAAATGATGATTCATAAAGATAGACTGGTCCAACTATTTCCTTCAATTATAAGAAGGCCATAAAACGACTATAAGAAATACAGCTCCACTAAAGGGTGTTAACTAGGCCTGTGAATCATAGGTCAGTCCTCCCATAAGGCACTTTTTTAACATGCATAAAGTACTATTCCTATTAACTTAGCCAACATTCACCAATTCGGATTGCTTCACCTCTTCTCCCTGCACTCATAATTCCATGCTTAGTCCGACTCCCATTCACCTCTTAGATTGGCCTCAAGTACATATTCTGTGTTTCTAAACGGTGCTATAATCATTTTACGCAGTGCAATTGGGAGTGTGTGAATGAAGGGTTCCCATTTTGTGACAAAAGACTTCACTCTCTTAGTCATATCTCCCAAACCATCTGACTGTTCAATAAGCATTTGGTTTAGCATTGTCTGCTTCAACTGTGTTACAGTAGGTGGATTAGGCTTGAGCCAGTTTTGAAATATCAGGCGCCTAGCTACTAACACTATATTGGACATGAGTAATTTGGTAGTTCTCGGTATGTCTCTAAGGTCTAGTAATATGACATTTCTAAACGTCAGTTCAGTAATTTGGGTATGCATACTCAGGTTCGCCCAGTAAGTTGCCATTTTTCAAAATTTAACCAGCTTGGGGCAGCTCCATGTCATGTGTCTAATGTCTGCTTCTTCCTTCCCACACTTTGGGCATTTATTTTCCCTGTCTGTTCTCCATTTCTGATATTTCTTGGGCGTTATGTAACTGTCATGTATGAGTTTGAAATGTGACTCCCTCACCTCTGACGAAAGAGTGGCTCGCCTAACCTTATGTATACTTTCCTCTATCTCCTTACCGGAGATTCTCACCTAACAAAAAGCTCCAGATCTCAGCAATTCTATTTAAGCATGTTGTGTTCGTAACTTTATTCAAGGTCTTGTAAAGCGGAGATATAGATGTGTTGCCCTGCTCTGCTAAGTGCACCATGCGCACAATCTGTGATTGTTCGGTTTCCTTTCTCTCTCTAAGCAGTGTTGTGTGGTAGTGCCTAGCCTGTAGATAGGCATAATGATGTGTTCTAGGCAACCCAAATATCTGTCTCAGATCCTCGAATGATTGCATGTGATTCCCCCCTGGCAGCAAGGTTTGGCCCACCGTTCGCAGTCCCAGCTCTCTTCAATGGTTAAAGGCTTCAGATGTGATACCTGCTGAGAATTCAGGGTTTCCCCCCCATGGCAGGTAAGATAGTAATCTATTCTCCCCTCCCAAGTGTTTACAAGTCAGTCTCCAGGCTCTCGCCGGATAGTTCAGTAAGTCAATGTCCGTCAGGTATTTAGTCGCCTGCGAATGGGTCATATGTGGTATCATGTCTAATGTCCAAGGTTTGATCAATGTGTTTTCTTGCTTAATATTTGTGAATTTACCCTGCCCTGTCAGCCAGTCAATGGCGAACTTACACTGTGCCGCCCAATTATAGAATTCAAAATTGGGCAACGCCAGTCCCCCCATCTCACGTGATGCCGTAAGTTTTGAGTAACTGACCCTGTGTTTCTTATTGGTCCATACAAAATGGAGGACCATCCGTATCACACTCTGTAAATCTGAGTTTTTAAGTAAAAAGGGCAATGTCTGAAATAAATAAAGTATTTTTGGAAAGTAGACCATTTTTATGAGACCCACTCTGCCCGATATAGACAAAGGGAGCGGAGACCATGTTTTAAGCAGATTCTTCAGCTGCCCCAGCAGGGGGCCATAATTTATTGAATACCACTTTCGTGGGTCTATATTAAGAGTTATACCTAGGTATTTAAAATTCCCTTCCACAACCTTAAAATCAAAGTGTGGGATTTGCCTATTGCCTTTGGATAATAGCCAGACTAGTTCTGTTTTATCCGTGTTGATCACATAACCTTAAATCTTACCAAAGTCCTTCACTAGCTCCATTAATCGGGGGATGTTTCTACAGGGGTCTTGTATAAATAATACCATGTCATCAGCGAAAAGTAAGATGTGCGAACGCGTCCCTCCTATCTGCATTCCCTCTAATTGTTCCCTAATTCTCCATGCCAGGGGCTCAATCGCAATGCCTGTGGGATCTTATATAGATTGGACACCGCCTTTACAAATAAGCCTTCTATTCCCATCTTCCCCAAAGTATAAAAGAGATGCTCCCACAAGACCTTATCGAAGGCTTTTTCAGCATTGATTAGTAGTAAGGCTGCTTCTTTGTGGTTTTCCTTCCTCCTACCATCCTGTGAGACCTTCCAGTAATACTGAATAACTGTTTGGACTCTCCTGATGTTAAGGACCAAAGATCTTCCTTTAAAAAAACCTGTCTGGTCACCCTGAATGAGCGATGGCAGGACTCTTGCTAGCCTGTTGGCCAGGATTTTTGTTAGGAGTTTATAGTCCTGGTTTAACAGGGAAATAGGGCGGTAAGACTGTGGAAGGAGGGGGTCACGTCCTTCTTTTGGTATAATGCTAATGTGCGCCTCAGCACATCTAACGGAGGGCACCACTGTGTCCTCCAACAACCCATTAAACAACTTCGTCAGAGCCTCAGCTATGTCTGATCCCATAATTTTATAGAATTCCGCCGGCAATCCATCAGGGCCCGGGGACTTCTCAAGTTTTAAATCTTTGATTGTGGCTACTATTTCCGCTGGGGTAATGGGGGAGTTAATTTCCCCAAGATGGTTCTGTTCTATTTTTGGTAGCTGAATATGAGTCCAAAATCTGTCTCTGTCAGTGTCATGTACGTGTTCCTTAGAGTAAAGATCTTTATAAAAACTAGTGAAGGCGTCTTGGATGTCTGTCTCTTTATTAAGTATCACTTCTCCCTGCTTTATTGCTAGGACCGAGTTCCTTTTCTTAGTCAGTTTGGTCACTCTGGCCAGTAACTTCCCGGTTTTACTTCCAAACCTAAAATATTTGGCTTGCGTTTTAGCATGGGCTTTGTTAGTTTGCTGAAAGATGTAATTATCTCTAAGCATTTTAGCTTCCTTATATTTGTGAATATTTATGGTGGTGGGATTCCTAAGATATTTGTTTCTCGCACTTAAGAGTCGTGTCAGAAGCTGCTCTGTTTTTAGATTGTTTTGCTTTTTAATGGATGTGGCATAAGCTGATATGGCTCCTCTCAGAACAGCTTTGGCCGCTTCCCAGAAGAGAAGGGGGTCAACAATGTGTGCCTTATTGAGGTCTGCATAGGTATGCCATTCCCCCAGAATATGTCTATAAAAGTTTGGGTCTTTAAATAGGTAAGTTGTAAAGACCCATTTGTTAGATTTACGAGCCGAACACCCAGTATGGATCTTCACTGCTATAGGAGCATGATCCGAAATTGTTATAGGGTCTATGGCCGCCTCTACCACTCTTGGGCATAGGCTTGAGGAGACCAGGAAATAATATAATCTTGAAAGAGTGTCTTTTGCTACAGACATACACGTAAATTCTCTTTTTTCTGGGTGCTTGGCTCTCCACACATCCTGCAAGTTCAAAGATCTCGCCAATGTGCGTATCATCAGTGACTCTTTTTTAGAGTTTAATACTCTCTGGGTCGAGGGGATATTTCTTTCCGGATTAGAAAACCTATCTGCGGGGACCTGTGGGGCAATATTAAAGTCCCCTCCAATAAGGAGAGGTGAAGTAGTGAACTTTATTATTTCTGAGTGTAGTGTCCTCCAGAACATTTGTTTTTGGGCCTGTGGTCCATAGACTCCGACCAATGCAAAGGACAAACCCTCAACTTCTAGCTGGATCATGACAAACCTTCCTTCCTGATCAATTTGTGTTTTGGTAATAGTGTATATGACAAACCTTCCTTCCTGATCAATTTGTGTTTTGGTAATAGTGTATTGCAAATTTTTCCTAACTAGGACCACCACTCCTCTAGCTCTCTTCTGCTCATATGGCGTGTAAATAACTTCTCCCACCCAACTCTGCTTCAATTTCTGATGCTCTAGCTGCGATAAATGTGTCTCTTCCAGGATGGCAATGTCAGTTCTTCTGGAGTGCAAATAACGTGATATTGATTTACGCTTTTGTGGGGAAGTAATACCTCCTACGTTCCAACTCATTATAGATAACTGACTACTCAACATGGTGTAATCTCCTGTGTGCCTGAAGTGCTGATGTGTATGGTGTTGTAGGGTGTTGTGTTGTGGAAGCGCTGAAATACCTTAAGAGTCTCATCAGTTTTATGATCATGTTCTGTTGGCTAAGACTAGTTTCCCCCCTCACTGGACCCCTGGGAGAGAGGCGAGCATCCTGTTGGCTAGACAAAAAAACATTTATTAAACAACATAAACAACATTTTTGAACAGACTTCACACTTTTTAACAAATAAAACCGGTTTCTCCTCAACACTCTACTAACATTCATATTATATATACTTTTTTATGTACAGTACACCTCTTCCCCACCTCTTCCCCAAAACTAGATTCTTTAGCGAAAATCTGGGCAACAGTATACTAATTGGATGGGCATTACTAGATGGTGACAGCCAAGGAACATTCCCCCCAGCCAAAAAGAAGGGTCATCTCCCCGAGCTCTCACAAGATGGTAATACACATAGGGGTGTTCATTGTGTCCTTTCCATGATCTAATTCGAAAAACATTTTACAAAAGCTTAACTAGGTTGCTCTCTGGTACATACTTCCTAACATAAGCATAATAAAAACTATCAATTTTTCGGGAAAATAAACCGTTCCGTAATGAGAATTAGTGTTATCTAACTCAAAAAATATATATATATTGCAACGGCTTAGCTAGGTTATTCTCAAATATATACTTCATAACATAGGAATAACAGAATCTATTAACTTTTCACAAATACAGACCACACCATAATGAGAGTTAATGTTGAACAATTGACCCTTTCATGGGTCCAGTTTCTTCTTTCTCTCACAAGTTATGTGAAAAGTGTCAAGAGTCTTTTAACTGTTTCCTGGGACTAATCAACTCTCTCTTAGGTATCTTTAGCTGTGACTCAGAGGTCCTGCTCCTGTCTCAGAAATTTCTGGAGGTGTCTAGGATCTTCGAAAAATTTGAACCCCTGTTGGGTCTGAAGTCTAAGACTCGCCGGGAACAGCAGAGAAAGTGGGTTAATAAATGTAATATAGTTGCTGCAACGTTGGGGGGGGCAGATTAGGGGTTAATAAATATAATGCAGGTGTCGGCGATGATGGGGACAGCAGATTAGGGGTTTATAAGTATAATGTAGGTGGCGGCAGTGTCCAGAGCAGCAGATTAGGGGTTGATACTATATTTATTACAGATACTCTAGTACAGCTACTCAAGATACCCCCCAGTAATTCTCAAATAGTGGTAGAAAGGGCCCACAGAATAGGGAAGTTGCGGCCTGATAATAGAGGCAATAATAGACCTAGGCCTGTAATAGCCAAATTGCTTAACTTTAATGATAAAATAACTCTTCTCCAATATTTCCGGAAGAATCAGCCTATTACGTTTTAAAGAGAGCAAGATCCTCTTATTCCAAGATTATTCAGCAGAAACTTCTTCCAAGAGAAGAAATCTTGCTCCAATTTGTTCCAAATTTATCCAGCAGGGCTACCAGGCCCTAATTAATTACCCCTCTAAACTTAAGGTTTTTGTCAAAGGAGAAGTCTATTGGTTTGAAAATGCACAAGATGCAGAAAAATTACTGAGCCAATTAAACTCTAGTGAGTAAATTAAGCAGTCACTTTGGATCTTATACTCCTGTCTGTTATCTGTTTCTAAGCATGGGATTATAGGGAAATTGACTCAGAACATTAAAGGGAGGTTTTTTTTGTTTTGTTTTTTGTGTTTTTTTGTTGCTGTTTGTTTGTTGTTGGTGCCCCCCCCCCCTCCTCACCAGCATTAATTTTACTTACCTACTAATTAAAATAAATGGCAAATTTTAAAATAGTATAGTGGAACGTAGGAGGTATTACTACTCCTATAAAGAGGAAATCAATTATCACTGAATTAAGAAAAATGAAGACAGATATAGCTTTCCTTCAGGAAACGCATCTTAACTTAGAAGAGGTATTAAAATTAAAAACATCATGGGTCAAGGAGGTAATTGCCTCATCAGGTCAGGGGAGGAAGAGAGGAGTAGCTATTTTAGTGGGGAAAAGGATTAACGCAGAAATACTGCACGTTGGGGTGGATCCGGAGGGGAGATCAATGATTTTAAAAATAAAAATTAATAATCGTATGTTCACTATGTGTAATGTCTATGCGCCTAATACCCTTGATCCAGACTTTTGTAACCAATTGCAGACTGGGATACTCTCTATACTGGAAGGTAATCTTATTCTCGCAGGAGACTTCAATATGGCTCCACAGTGCCCACTTGATAGGCTGAGACAATATACAAAACAAAAAAAGCAAAAAAAAGATAATTTGGAAACTAAATTACTCACCAGGCTTATGCAAAATTTGGGCATTAAGGATATTTGGAGGATGCAAAATCCTGATGTTAGAGAATATACCTGCCTATCCAAAGTTCACAAAACGTTATCAAGAATAGATCTGTTTTTGATAGACGAAAGATTGTGTACACTCGAGATTAAAGCAGATATACTTCCTATATGTTTATCCGACCACGGGCCGATCTCTTTAGATCTCTATGACAAGCAGCCCAAGTTCAAACTGAATCGTTTTTTCTTCCCTATTTACTTAGCATCAGACATGAAATTCAAGAATTGGTTGAGAGCCAAGTTCAACGACTATGATCTCTGTAATTCAGAATATAGAGACCATCCTGCCATATTTTGGGAGGCAGCTAAGGCGGTATTAAGAGGTGAAATCATAGCCTATACGGCTACACTTAATAAAAAAATGAAACAAAGAGACCTAGATTTGGAGTTTGGCGTTAGCCGTGAAAACCAGCGTTAGAGGCTCCTAACGCTGGTTTTAGGCTACCGCCGGTATTTGGAGTCACTCAAAATAGGGTCTAACGCTCACTTTTCAGCCGCGACTTTTCCATACCGCAGATCCCCTTACGTCAATTGCGTATCCTATCTTTTCAATGGGATTTTTCTAACTCCGGTATTTAGAGTCGTTTCTGAAGTGAGCGTTAGACATCTAACGACAAAACTCCAGCCGCAGGAAAAAAGTCAGTAGTTAAGAGCTTTCTGGGCTAACGCCGGTTTCTAAAGCTCTTAACTACTGTACTCTAAAGTACACTAACACCCATAAACTACCTATGTACCCCTAAACTGAGGTCCCCCCACATCGCCGACACTCGAATACATTTTTTTAACCCTTAATCTGCCGACCGCCACCTACGTTATCCTTATGTACCCCTAATCTGCTCCCCCTAACACCGCCGACCCCTGTATTATATTTATTAACCCCTAATCTGCCCCCCTCAATGTCGCCTCCATCTGCCTACACTTATTAACCCCTAATCTGCCGACCGCAAAGCGCCGCCACCTACGTTATCCTTATGTACCCCTAATCTGCTGCCCCTAACACTGCCGACCCCTATATTATATTTATTAACCCCTAATCTGCCCCCCTCAACGTCGCCTCCACCTGCCTACACTTATTAACCCCTAATCTGCCGACCGGACCTGAGCGCTACTATAATAAAGTTATTAACCCCTAATCCGCCTCACTAACCCTATAATAAATAGTATTAACCCCTAATCTGCCCTCCCTAACATCGCCGACACCTAACTTCAATTATTAACCCCTAATCTGCCGACCGGAGCTCACCGCTATTCTAATAAATGTATTAACCCCTAAAGCTAAGTCTAACCCTAACACTAACACCCCCTTAAGTTAAATATAATTTACATCTAACGAAATTAATTAACTCTAATTAAATAAATTATTCCTATTTAAAGATAAATACTTACCTGTAAAATAAATCCTAATATAGCTACAATATAAATTATAATTATATTATAGCTATTTTAGGATTTATATTTATTTTACAGGTAACGTTGTATTTATTTTAACCAGGTACAATAGCTATTAAATAGTTAAGAACTATTTAATAGCTAAAATAGTTAAAATAATTACAAAATTACCTGTAAAATAAATACTAACCTAAGTTACAATTAAACCTAACACTACACTATCAATAAATTAATTAAATAAACTACCTACAATTACCTACAATTAACCTAACACTACACTATCAATAAATTAATTAAATACAATTCCTACAAATAAATACAATTAAATAAACTAGCTAAAGTACAAAAAATAAAAAAGAACTAAGTTACAAAAAATAAAAAAATATTTACAAACATAAGAAAAATATTACAACAATTTTAAACTAATTACACCTACTCTAAGCCCCCTAATAAAACAACAAAGCCCCCCAAAATAAAAAATGCCCTACCCTATTCTAAATTACTAAAGTTAAAAGCTCTTTTACCTTACCAGCCCTGAACAGGGCCCTTTGCGGGGCATGCCCCAAGAAGTTCAGCTCTTTTGCCTGTAAAAAAAAACCATACAATACCCCCCCCCAACATTACAACCCACCACCCACATACCCCTAATCTAACCCAAACCCCCCTTAAATAAACCTAACACTAAGCCCCTGAAGATCATCCTACCTTGTTTTCACCTCACCAGGTATCACCAATCCGTCCTGGCTCCAAAATCTTCATCCAACCCAAGCGGGGGTTGGCGATCCATCATCCAGTGGCTGAAGAGGTCCAGAAGAGGCTCCAAAGTCTTCATCCTATCCGGGAAGAAGAGGCGATCCGGACCAGCAACCATCTTGATCCAAGCGGCATCTTCTATCTTCATCCGATGATGACCGGCTCCATCCTGAAGACCTCCACCGCGGACCCATCTTCTTCCGGCGACGTCCAACTGAAGAATGACGGTTCCTTTAAGGGACGTCATCCAAGATGGCGTCCCTCGAATTCCGATTGGCTGATAGGATTCTATCAGCCAATCGGAATTAAGGTAGGAATATTCTGATTGGCTGATGGAATCAGCCAATCAGAATCAAGTTCAATCCGATTGGCTGATCCAATCAGCCAATCAGATTGAGCTTGCATTCTATTGGCTGATCGGAACAGCCAATAGAATGCGAGCTCAATCTGATTGGCTGATTGGATCAGCCAATCGGATTGAACTTGATTCTGATTGGCTGATTCCATCAGCCAATCAGAATATTCCTACCTTAATTCCGATTGGCTGATAGAATCCTATCAGCCAATCGGAATTCGAGGGACGCCATCTTGGATGACGTCCCTTAAAGGAACCGTCATTCTTCAGTTGGACTAAACAACTAGGAATACTAATTGTACAAAGAGATACATTTAGGATTGATAGAAAAGAATACCACAGAAGTAATAAATTCTCTAACTCCAATTAATCATATAGATGTAGGATTACTCTATCTATTAAAATGTTCCATATCATTCATACTTTAAATCTTTATTCTTACAACTAGGAACAAACATTCACACAGAAGTAGCCTGAAAGAGTTAAAAAAACTTAAACCCAGTCAAATAGGATTAATATGATAAGCAATAATGTGTATATTTATCCTGATGCCCACAACAATATAATGTAAGATAAGCTAAGCCCTTACAATCCGAGGGCTGAATTACTTTTAAGTTATTATATTTTTAAGGTAAATGGTAGGCACCAGGAATCAACAATTATTCATAAACATAATGGTTCTTTTTTAACTTAGGTAAGCTGTTAAAAAGCGACAGACAGGAGAGAACTAGCTTCTCCTGCTGGACCCCTTTTTTTTTTTTTTTTTTTTTTTTATACTAATTGTACAAAGAGATACATTTAGGATTGATAGAAAAGAATACCACATAAGTAATAAATTCTCTAACTCCAATTAATCATATAGATGTAGGATTACTCTATCTATTAAAATGTTCCATATCATTCATACTTTAAATCTTTATTCTTACAACTAGGAACAAACATTCACACAGAAGTAGCCTGAAAGAGTTAAAAACACTTAAACCCAGTCAAATAGGATTAATATGATAAGCAATAATGTGTATATTTATCCTGATGCCCACAACAATATAATGTAAGATAAGCTAAGCCCTTACAATCCGAGGGCTGAATTACTTTTAAGTTATTATATTTTTAAGGTAAATGGTAGGCACCAGGAATCAACAAATATTCATAAAGATAATGGTTCTTTTTTAACTTAGGTAAGCTGTTAAAAAGCGACAGACAGGAGAGAACTAGCTTCTCCTGCTGGACCCCTGACGCGCGTTTCACAGAACGCTTCCTCAGAGGGGGTGCGGGCCGCTGCTACTCAGCGTTATTTATGTGGGTAGTTGTCCCACCTCATGCCCCTGATTCGTTGTCCCTCTTAGTTTAGATAGATCTGATTCGCTGCTCAGTCAGTCTGTAATAAGAATAGACTGTGACATCCGGAGTTACGTTGCGTAATGAGGGAGTGTGAGTAGGGGGGCGTGTATACTTTTACTCATTGACCAGTCACTACTCAATAAACAGGGGGTGTGTGTGTTGTATAGTAGCGATTGGATGATCACTGCAAGTTATAAACAAAGCATTAAGAGTTATGAATTGCTTTATATCGTAACATAACAATGCTTCATAGGGAATTATTATATCTTACCGAATTGGCAGAATTGGGATCATAGTCTTCAAAGCAGATAAATAAAATATGCTTTGTAAACGGACACATTAAGGAATACAGCGTGTCTTTGAATGATTGTAAGACGGTTTGTTAAGTAAAATGACAGCATACGAACAGATGCTAAAATTTCATAATATATTGTAATATCAGTATTTCTGTTTGCTTATATACAATGGTTCTATCAAGTGTTAGACTGAATCTAATAAGCATTATTAATTAGCATACTGTCAGTGAGATGGAAAGCGAGCTGTGGTCTAGCCTTTAACCAATCACTGTTGTTTTAATTTCAAAGTATATATGATGCGTTCTGACAGGTAGGTGATCAACTAGACAACTGATCACCGAGTGGAATCTTATTTTATAATTTTTGATGTTTAGATTCCTGAATATAGCTTATCATTTTGGAATAGCAATTATTGTTTGTGAGATAATATAATATTATATTCCCAATGTGTGTCCAGCAGGAGAAGCTAGTTCTCTCCTGTCTGTCGCTTTTTAACAGCTTACATAAGTTAAAAAAGAACCATTATCTTTATGAATATTTGTTGATTCCTGGTGCCTACCATTTACCTTAAAAATATAATAACTTAAAAGTAATTCAGCCCTCGGATTGTAAGGGCTTAGCTTATCTTACATTATATTGTTGTGGGCATCAGGATAAATATACACATTATTGCTTATCATATTAATCCTATTTGACTGGGTTTAAGTGTTTTTAACTCTTTCAGGCTACTTCTGTGTGAATGTTTGTTCCTAGTTGTAAGAATAAAGATTTAAAGTATGAATGATATGGAACATTTTAATAGATAGAGTAATCCTACATCTATATGATTAATTGGAGTTAGAGAATTTATTACTTCTGTGGTATTCTTTTCTATCAATCCTAAATGTATCTCTTTGTACAATTAGTATTCCTAGTTGTTTAGTTCTGTTCTCTAAGAATCCGCAATAGATACGTACCTTAACTGTTATAAGTAACTACAAAGTACTGGTATATTACATACCCCTTTTGATTTATATAATAGGTACAATATCTATCATTTACTAACTCCTACCAATCCCCCATTACATTGCAAAGCAGCATTCTTCAGTTGGACGTCGCCGGAAGAAGATGGGTCCGCGGTGGAGGTCTTCAGGATGGAGCCGGTCGTCATCGGATGAAGATAGAAGATGCCGCTTGGATCAAGATGGTTGCCGGTCCGGATCGCCTCTTCTTCCCGGATAGGATGAAGACTTTGGAGCCTCTTCTGGACCTCTTCAGCCACCGGATGATGGATCGCCAACCCCCGCTTGGGTTGGATGAAGATTTTGGAGCCAGGACGGATCGGAGATACCTGGTGAGGTGAAGACAAGGTAGGATGATCTTCAGGGGCTTAGTGTTAGGTTTATTTAAGGGGGGTTTGGGTTAGATTAGGGGTATGTGGGTGGTGGGTTGTAATGTTGGGGGGGGGGGGTATTGTATGTTTTTTTTTTTACAGGCAAAAGAGCTGAACTTCTTGGGGCATGCCCCGCAAAGGGCCCTGTTCAGGGCTGGTAAGGTAAAAGAGCTTTTAACTTTAGTAATTTAGAATAGGGTAGGGCATTTTTTATTTTGGGGGGCTTTGTTGTTTTATTAGGGGGCTTAGAGTAGGTGTAATTAGTTTAAAATTGTTGTAATATTTTTCTTATGTTTGTAGATATTTTTTTATTTTTTGTAACAGTTCTTTTTTATTTTTTGTACTTTAGTTAGTTTATTTCATTGTAGTTATTTGTAGATATTGTATTTAATTAATGTATTGATAGTGTAGTGTTAGGTTTAATTGTAGGTAATTGTAGGTATTTTATTTAATTAATTTAATGATAGTTTAGTGTTAGGTTTAATTGTAACTTAGGTTAGGATTTATTTTACAGGTAATTTTGTAATTATTTTAACTAGGTAACTATTAAATAGTTCTTAACTATTTAATAGCTATTGTACCTGGTTAAAATAATTACAAAGTTGCCTGTAAAATAAATATTAATCCTAAAATAGCTACAATGTAATTATAATTTATATTGTAGCTATATTAGGGTTTATTTTACAGGTAAGTATTTAGCTTTAAATAGGAATAATTTATTTAATAAGAGTTAATTAATTTCGTTAGATTAAAATTATATTTAATTTAGGGGGGTGTTAGTGTTAGGGTTAGACTTAGCTTTAGGGGTTAATCCATTTATTAGAATAGCGGTGAGCTCCGGTCGGCAGATTAGGGGTTAATAATTGAAGTTAGGTGTCGGCGATGTTAGGGAGGGCAGATTAGGGGTTAATACTATTTATTATAGGGTTAGTGAGGCGGATTAGGGGTTAATAACTTTATTATAATAGCGGTGCGGTCCGCTCGGCAGATTAGGGGTTAATAAGTGTAGGCAGGTGGAGGCGACGTTGTGGGGGGCAGATTAGGGGTTAATAAATATAATATAGGGGTCGGCGGTGTTAGGGGCAGCAGATTAGGGGTACATAGGGATAATGTAAGTAGCGGCGGTTTACGGAGCGGCAGATTAGGGGTTAAAAATAAAATGCAGGTGTCAGCGATAGCGGGGGCGGCAGATTAGGGGTTAATAAGTGTAAGGTTAGGGGTGTTTAGACTCGGGGTACATGTTAGAGTGTTAGGTGCAGACGTAGGAAGTGTTTCCCCATAGCAAACAATGGGGCTGCGTTTAGAGCTGAACGCAGCTTTTTTGCAGGTGTTAGGTTTTTTTTCAGCTCAAACAGCCCCATTGTTTCCTATGGGGGAATCGTGCACGAGCACGTTTTTGAGGCTGGCCGCTTGCGTAAGCAACTCTGGTATTGAGAGTTGAAGCTGCGTTAAAAATGCTCTACGCTCCTTTTTTGGAGCCTAACGCAGCCTTTATGTGGACTCTCAATACCAGAGTTATTTTTATGGTGCGGCCAGAAAAAAGCCGGCGTTAGTTTTTCGGGTCGTTACCGACAGAACTCCAAATCTAGCCGTGAGAAAAGGAACTAACTAACGCAGTAATTAATGCATATAACAGATTCCTTCTCGACCAAAACTCAGCCAATTGGGCTAAGTATAATAGAGCAAAAAGCAATAAAGATGATTTCTTGTTGTATAAAGAAACCCAGTCTGAATTAAAATTGCATTCTAAACTATATAAATATGGCAATAAATCCGGGAAATTGTTAGCGAAGTTGGTCAAAAGCAAAAAAAAAACCTCGCTAATTGAAAAACTAGTTTTAGGGAAGAAGGAAATATTTAAACAAGAGGAAATAGCGAAAGAATTGGAAAAATACTATCAAGAAATATATTCCCCTAGACCATCTGACTCAGCTCAAGCAGAGGACTTTTGGAGTAAAATATCAGTTCCCAGAATATCTACTGAGATAGCTGAATCTCTTAATGCTCAAATTACAGAAGAAGAAATTAAAAAAACTATCTCTGATCTCGCCCTGAATAAAACCCCTGGGCCAGATGGACTACCTAATGAATTATATAAAATTTTATCTTCAGAAATATCAGTATACCTTTGTAACTTATACAACTCTATTTATATAAATGGAGGAGAGGTGACAAAATCTTTTTCATCCTCCTATACAACTTTAATACTCAAAAGTGGGAAGGACCCAACCCTAAGGGAGTGATATAGGCCAATTGCTGATTATAAGATCTTTACATCAATACTTGCCCAAAGGTTACAGAAAATATTAGGTGATATCATTCACAAAGATCAAGCTGGGTTCCTAAATTCTCAAAACTCTGCAGCTAAAATCAGAGAGGTTTTGGTAACATCAGAATACTTCTTCTATGAGGGAGAGGAGGGGAGGAGGGGGGGAAGGCCCCCACCAGATTTAGCGGTTATTTCAGTCGATGCTGAGAAGGCCTTTGACTCTGTTCAATATGATCATCTTTTTATCTCTTTAGAAAAGTTCGGGCTCATAGGTAGTTTTCTTGATTTTATCAAAAATCTATATAATCAGCCTCATACAAAGCTAATTGTAAATAATCTACTTTCTTCTCAAATTGTACTAGGCAGGGGAACTCGCCAGGGATGCCCCCTCTCCCCCCTTCTCTTTAACCTTTGTATTGAATCCTTGGCAATCGCAATTAGGCAACAACTCAAAGGCATTAAAATAGGGAATTATGAGATAAAGCTAGCCTTATATGCAGACAATATTCTTATATATTTATCAAATTGCAAAACCAACCTTCCTAAATTATTACAAATTATTGGCCAGTTTGGCTCCTTTTCGGGTTATAAAGTGAACACTACAAAGTCAGAACTATTTTGGCTTAGGAAAAACATTTCCTCCCCTAGTAACACTCCCTTCCGATTAGTTAAAGATTTGTTTAAATATCTGGGTATCAACATTCCGAGTGACCCTAAAGATCTATATAAGCTCAATATCTTACCAGTTATATCAATATTTAGGGAAAAGCTTAGAAACTGGGAGAGTCTGCCACTGTCTATTTCTGGACGGATAGCATTATTCAAGATGGTTCTCCTCCCTAAATTGCTTTATGTTCTACAGAACACAGCAATAATGCTCCTAGAAAGAGATATACGATTAATAAACAGTCTGCTCAGGAAGTTTATCTGGCAAAAAACTAGACCTAGGATCTCACTAAATAAATTAACATCTTCAAAAATCTACGGAGGCTTTGCACTGCCAGATTTAAGGCTGTATAATCTGGCTTTTCTGGCACGAATTGCAGCCAATTGGATTTTCTTTAAAGACTATGTATTGAATAATAAACTCGAAGAGAAAATCTCTTATCCATATCTACCTACAGCTCTACTACACTGTGAACCCAAAGAGTGGCCAACTAACATTAGAGCATTCAAAATGTTCCTTAATCCTCTGAAGGCCTGGAGGAGAATAGGAAATATTCTAGATATAAACTGTCAGATATTACAATATCTACCCTTAATAGGTAACCCTAAATTTCAGGCAGGCCTGGACTCACCTGTGATCAAAAACTGTCATACATTAGGATTGGATAGATTGATATATTTTGTGGATCTCGAGAGAAAATGTATCAAAACATTTGATGAACTTAAAAATAATTTTAATCTCTCAAATAAGGAATTTTTTGCGTATCTACAAACAAGGCACTATATTACAGATATGATGCGGATAGCAAAGTGGCGATGGGATCTAGGCAGTCTAGAGGGGTGGCTCATCTTGGTAAAGAATGGGTTGATGTCAATCACCCCATGTTATCATCTACTGGGGGATGATAAAGGGAAACATCTCCTTGGAAAATTAGCTCAGGACTGGAATCTAGTTCTGGGGCAAGACCATATTGATAGCCAACTTATAAAAACCTCCATTTGCAGAGTATCCCAGGCTAAAATCTCAGCCACATGGAGGGAGGCTCATTTAAAACTTATTCATAGATATTATTATACCCCTGAAAAAGCATTTAAGCTTAAGAATCCAAATTTTGATAAATGTCCTAAATGCTCTATGATGGCTGCAGATTTGAGACACATGATCTGGGACTGTCTTTTGATTAGACAGTGCTGGTTCAAAATGGAATTCTGGGCAAAGATGTCACTTAAAATCTCCCCTCTGGACTTCTCACCAACCCAGGTTATATTTTGTTTAAATAACCAAGAAGAACACCTGCCTAATGGAAAATTAATTATTTCAGTTATCTTAGCAGTTAGATACTTAATCTTTAAGAAGTGGAAGTCAAGAAATCTACCAAAAGTTTCAGAGATTAAGAACTTTCTTAAGAAACAATGCATTCTAGAGCAGCGAGATACCAACATAGATGTGGATTCAGATATTAAGTCCTTCTTTAAAAAGTGGGCATCATTCATTAAATCACTTACAAGGCCAGAAATTGATCAAATAATATTTCCCTTTCAAAGTTCAGAAATGGTACTACTAGGAATATGGTAAAGCAAGATGTAATGCATGTTCCTCCGGTGGGGTGTGGGGGTTCTACCTCCTTTTTTTTTTTTTTTTTTTTTGTTGTTGTTGTATGTTCTTGATTGTATATACATATGCTGTAAGGGGAAGGAGAAGAGGGAAGGAATGCTGGTTGGTTCATTCCCTGATCGTGTCTTGTTGTTTTTTTTTACCTTGTACAGAAAAGCTGGGGAAGGGGGGGGAAAAAGAGAAAAAGTATATTCAACAGAAAAGGATAAGATTAAGGAATGACAGATTGGAATCCAATTAAATTAATATAGGCAGAAAGAGTCTACAAAAATACTAGGAGGATTGTTTTTTCTGCTTTTTTTTGTTTTTTTTGTGTTTATTGGCATAATAGTCTGTGAATAGTCTGCCTATTGATGTTAAGCTTTTAATTGTTGGTTTATTCTTTTTTTTGAAATTATATGGAAAATGTATAATCTGTTGAAATATAATAAAAATGATTTAAAAAAAAAAAACTATCAATTTTTCGGGAAAATAAACCGTTCCGTAATGAGAATTAGTGTTATCTAACTCAAAAAATATATATATATATTGCAACGGCTTAGCTAGGTTATTCTCAAATATATACTTCATAACATAGGAATAACAGAATCTATTAACTTTTCACAAATACAAACCCCACCATAATGAGAGTTAATGTTGAACAATTGACCCTTTCATGGGTCTAGTTTCTTCTTTCTCTAACAAGTTATGTGAAAAGTGTCAAGAGTCTTTTAACTGTTTCCTGGGACTAATCAACTCTCTCTTAGGTATCTTTAGCTGCGACTCCGAGGTCCTGCTCCTGTCTCAGAAATTTCTGGAGGTGTCTAGGATCTTCGAAAAATTTGACCCCCTGTTGGGTCTGAAGTCTAAGTCTCGCCGGGAACAGCAGAGAAAGGGGGTTAATAAATGTAATATAGTTGCTGCGACGTTGGGGGGGGGCAGATTAGGGGTTAATAAATATAATGTAGGTGTCGGCGATGATGGGGACAGCAGATTAGGGGTTTATAAGTATAATGTAGGTGGCGGCAGTGTCCAGAGCAGCAGATTAGGGGTTGATACTATAATGCAGGTGGCAACGATGTTGGGGACGGCAGATTAGGGGTTAATAAGTGTAAGATTAGGGGTGTTTAGACTCGGGGTTCATGTTAGGGTGTTAGGTGCAGACATAACTTTTATTTCCCCATATGAAACAATGGGGCTGCGTTAGGAGCTGAACGCTGCTTTTTTGCAGGTGTTAGGTTTTTTTTCACCCAGCTCAGCCCCATTGTTTCCTATGGGGAAATCGTGCATGAGCACGTTTTGCCAGTTTACCGCTACCGTAAGCAACGCTGGTATCGAGGTGAGATATGGAGCTAAATTTTGCTCAATGCTCACTTTTCTGAGGCTAACGCCAGCTTAAAGAAATCTCGTAATACCAGTGTTGGCTTAAGGGAGCGGTAAGAAAAAAAGGAGCGTTAGCCCCGCAAGCCTTACCGACAAAAACTCATGATCTAGCTGTAAGGTTGTTTAATTTGTGGATTAGGGGTTAATTATTTTGCGATGTGGGGATTGGCGTTTTAGGTGTTTGTTAATACTTTGTGCGGGCGTTTAGGTTTTTTTTATTATTTCGTGGGGGCGGTTACGTGTTTTTTTTTATTTCTTGCAGGCGGTTAAGTGTTTTTTCGTTATTTTGTGCAGCTTTCATTTGACTACACTGCATCCAGGTGGATTCTTTTGGCTGTGCGCGCAGCCAACATTCCTTTGACGTTGTGTGCGCAACTGGCGACGGACGCGTTACAAGTATAGATTCCCCACAATTACAGTATAGATTTCTCACAATTATATTAAACACAATTATATTAAAACTCAGTTCTTTTGACAGACTTGCATTTCAGCCAATCAGTGCAGACGTAGGAAGTGTTTCCCCATAGCAAACAATGGGGCTGCGTTTAGAGCTGAACGCAGCTTTTTTGCAGGTGTTAGGTTTTTTTTCAGCTCAAACAGCCCCATTGTTTCCTATGGGGGAATCGTGCACGAGCACGTTTTTGAGGCTGGCCGCTTGCGTAAGCAACTCTGGTATTGAGAGTTGAAGCTGCGTTAAAAATGCTCTACGCTCCTTTTTTGGAGCCTAACGCAGCCTTTATGTGGACTCTCAATACCAGAGTTATTTTTATGGTGCGGCCAGAAAAAAGCCAGCGTTAGTTTTTCGGGTCGTTACCGACAGAACTCCAAATCTAGCCGTGAGAAAAGGAACTAACTAACGCAGTAATTAATGCATATAACAGATTCCTTCTCGACCAAAACTCAGCCAATTGGGCTAAGTATAATAGAGCAAAAAGCAATAAAGATGATTTCTTGTTGTATAAAGAAACCCAGTCTGAATTAAAATTGCATTCTAAACTATATAAATATGGCAATAAATCCGGGAAATTGTTAGCGAAGTTGGTCAAAAGCGAAAAAAAAAACCTCGCTAATTGAAAAACTAGTTTTAGGGAAGAAGGAAATATTTAAACAAGAGGAAATAGCGAAAGAATTGGAAAAATACTATCAAGAAATATATTCCCCTAGACCATCTGACTCAGCTCAAGCAGAGGACTTTTGGAGTAAAATATCAGTTCCCAGAATATCTACTGAGATAGCTGAATCTCTTAATGCTCAAATTACAGAAGAAGAAATTAAAAAAACTATCTCTGATCTCGCCCTGAATAAAACCCCTGGGCCAGATGGGCTACCTAATGAATTATATAAAATTTTATCTTCAGAAATATCAGTATACCTTTGTAACTTATACAACTCTATTTATATAAATGGAGGAGAGGTGACAAAATCTTTTTCATCCTCCTATACAACTTTAATACTCAAAAGTGGGAAGGACCCAACCCTAAGGGAGTCATATAGGCCAATTGCATTATTAAACTCTGATTATAAGATCTTTACATCAATACTTGCCCAAAGGTTACAGAAAATATTAGGTGATATCATTCACAAAGATCAAGCTGGGTTCCTAAATTCTCAAAACTCTGCAGCTAAAATCAGAGAGGTTTTGGTAACATCAGAATACTTCTTCTATGAGGGAGAGGAGGGGAGGAGGGGGGGAAGGCCCCCACCAGATTTAGCGGTTATTTCAGTCGATGCTGAGAAGGCCTTTGACTCTGTTCAATATGATCATCTTTTTATCTCTTTAGAAAAGTTCGGGCTCATAGGTAGTTTTCTTGATTTTATCAAAAATCTATATAATCAGCCTCATACAAAGCTAATTGTAAATAATCTACTTTCTTCTCAAATTGTACTAGGCAGGGGAACTCGCCAGGGATGCCCCCTCTCCCCCCTTCTCTTTAACCTTTGTATTGAATCCTTGGCAATCGCAATTAGGCAACAACTCAAAGGCATTAAAATAGGGAATTATGAGATAAAGCTAGCCTTATATGCAGACAATATTCTTATATATTTATCAAATTGCAAAACCAACCTTCCTAAATTATTACAAATTATTGGCCAGTTTGGCTCCTTTTCGGGTTATAAAGTGAACACTACAAAGTCAGAACTATTTTGGCTTAGGAAAAACATTTCCTCCCCTAGTAACACTCCCTTCCGATTAGTTAAAGATTTGTTTAAATATCTGGGTATCAACATTCCGAGTGACCCTAAAGATCTATATAAGCTCAATATCTTACCAGTTATATCAATATTTAGGGAAAAGCTTAGAAACTGGGAGAGTCTGCCACTGTCTATTTCTGGACGGATAGCATTATTCAAGATGGTTCTCCTCCCTAAATTGCTTTATGTTCTACAGAACACAGCAATAATGCTCCTAGAAAGAGATATACGATTAATAAACAGTCTGCTCAGGAAGTTTATCTGGCAAAAAACTAGACCTAGGATCTCACTAAATAAATTAACATCTTCAAAAATCTACGGAGGCTTTGCACTGCCAGATTTAAGGCTGTATAATCTGGCTTTTCTGGCACGAATTGCAGCCAATTGGATTTTCTTTAAAGACTATGTATTGAATAATAAACTTGAAGAGAAAATCTCTTATCCATATCTACCTACAGCTCTACTACACTGTGAACCCAAAGAGTGGCCAACTAACATTAGAGCATTCAAAATGTTCCTTGATCCTCTGAAGGCCTGGAGGAGAATAGGAAAGATTCTAGATATAAACTGTCAGATATTACAATATCTACCCTTAATAGGTAACCCTAAATTTCAGGCAGGCCTGGACTCACCTGTGATCAAAAACTGTCATACATTAGGATTGGATAGATTGATATATTTTGTGGATCTCGAGAGAAAATGTATCAAAACATTTGATGAACTTAAAAATAATTTTAATCTCTCAAATAAGGAATTTTTTGCGTATCTACAAACAAGGCACTATATTACAGATATGATGCGGATAGCAAAGTGGCGATGGGATCTAGGCAGTCTAGAGGGGTGGCTCATCTTGGTAAAGAATGGGTTGATGTCAATCACCCCATGTTATCATCTACTGGGGGATGATAAAGGGAAACATCTCCTTGGAAAATTAGCTCAGGACTGGAATCTAGTTCTGGGGCAAGACCATATTGATAGCCAACTTATAAAAACCTCCATTTGCAGAGTATCCCAGGCTACAATCTCAGCCACATGGAGGGAGGCTCATTTAAAACTTATTCATAGATATTATTATACCCCTGAAAAAGCATTTAAGCTTAAGAATCCAAATTTTGATAAATGTCCTAAATGCTCTATGATGGCTGCAGATTTGAGACACATGATCTGGGACTGTCCTTTGATTAGACAGTGCTGGTTCAAAATGGAATTCTGGGCAAAGATGTCACTTAAAATCTCCCCTCTGGACTTCTCACCAACCCAGGTTATATTTTGTTTAAATAACCAAGAAGAACACCTGCCTAATGGAAAATTAATTATTTCAGTTATCTTAGCAGTTAGATACTTAATCTTTAAGAAGTGGAAGTCAAGAAATCTACCAAAAGTTTCAGAGATTAAGAACTTTCTTAAGAAACAATGCATTCTAGAGCAGCGAGATACCAACATAGATGAGGATTCAGATATTAAGTCCTTCTTTAAAAAGTGGGCATCATTCATTAAATCACTTACAAGGCCAGAAATTGATCAAATAATATTTCCCTTTCAAAGTTCAGAAATGGTACTACTAGGAATATGGTAAAGCAAGATGTAATGCATGTTCCTCCGGTGGGGTGTGGGGGTTCTACCTCCTTTTTTTTTTTTTTTTTTTTGTTGTATGTTCTTGATTGTATATACATATGCTGTAAGGGGAAGGAGAAGAGGGAAGGAATGCTGGTTGGTTCATTCCCTGATCGTGTCTTGTTGTTTTTTTTTACCTTGTACAGAAAAGCTGGGGAAGGGGGGGAAAAAAGAGAAAAAGTATATTCAACAGAAAAGGATAAGATTAAGGAATGACAGATTGGAATCCAATTAAATTAATATAGGCAGAAAGAGTCTACAAAAATACTAGGAGGATTGTTTTTTCTGCTTTTTTTTGTTTTTTTGTGTTTATTGGCATAATAGTCTGTGAATAGTCTGCCTATTGATGTTAAGCTTTTAGTTGTTGGTTTATTCTTTTTTTTGAAATTATATGGAAAATGTATAATCTGTTGAAATATAATAAAAATGATTTAAAAAAAAAAAACTATCAATTTTTCGGGAAAATAAACCGTTCCGTAATGAGAATTAGTGTTATCTAACTCAAAAAATATATATATATATTGCAACGGCTTAGCTAGGTTATTCTCAAATATATACTTCATAACATAGGAATAACAGAATCTATTAACTTTTCACAAATACAAACCCCACCATAATGAGAGTTAATGTTGAACAATTGACCCTTTCATGGGTCTAGTTTCTTCTTTCTCTAACAAGTTATGTGAAAAGTGTCAAGAGTCTTTTAACTGTTTCCTGGGACTAATCAACTCTCTCTTAGGTATCTTTAGCTGCGACTCCGAGGTCCTGCTCCTGTCTCAGAAATTTCTGGAGGTGTCTAGGATCTTCGAAAAATTTGACCCCCTGTTGGGTCTGAAGTCTAAGTCTCGCCGGGAACAGCAGAGAAAGGGGGTTAATAAATGTAATATAGTTGCTGCGACGTTGGGGGGGGGCAGATTAGGGGTTAATAAATATAATGTAGGTGTCGGCGATGATGGGGACAGCAGATTAGGGGTTTATAAGTATAATGTAGGTGGCGGCAGTGTCCAGAGCAGCAGATTAGGGGTTGATACTATAATGCAGGTGGCAACGATGTTGGGGACGGCAGATTAGGGGTTAATAAGTGTAAGATTAGGGGTGTTTAGACTCGGGGTTCATGTTAGGGTGTTAGGTGCAGACATAACTTTTATTTCCCCATATGAAACAATGGGGCTGCGTTAGGAGCTGAACGCTGCTTTTTTGCAGGTGTTAGGTTTTTTTTTCACCCAGCTCAGCCCCATTGTTTCCTATGGGGAAATCGTGCATGAGCACGTTTTGCCAGTTTACCGCTACCGTAAGCAACGCTGGTATCGAGGTGAGATATGGAGCTAAATTTTGCTCAATGCTCACTTTTCTGAGGCTAACGCCAGCTTAAAGAAATCTCGTAATACCAGTGTTGGCTTAAGGGAGCGGTAAGAAAAAAAGGAGCGTTAGCCCCGCAAGCCTTACCGACAAAAACTCATGATCTAGCTGTAAGGTTGTTTAATTTGTGGATTAGGGGTTAATTATTTTGCGATGTGGGGATTGGCGTTTTAGGTGTTTGTTAATACTTTGTGCGGGCGGTTAGTTTTTTTTATTATTTCGTGGGGGCGGTTACGTGTTTTTTTTTATTTCTTGCAGGCGGTTAAGTGTTTTTTCGTTATTTTGTGCAGCTTTCATTTGACTACACTGCATCCAGGTGGATTCTTTTGGCTGTGCGCGCAGCCAACATTCCTTTGACGTTGTGTGCGCAACTGGCGACGGACGCGTTACAAGTATAGATTCCCCACAATTACAGTATAGATTTCTCACAATTATATTAAACACAATTATATTAAAACTCAGTTCTTTTGACAGACTTGCATTTCAGCCAATCAGTGCTGACTGCACGGGAATGAGCACAATTTTATCTATATGGCACACATGAACTAGCACTGTCTACTGTGAAAAACTGTTAAAATGCACTAAGATAAGAAGCCACCTTCAAGGGCTTATGAATGAGCATTTGAGCCTACTTTGGTTTAGCTTTCAACAAAGAATACCAAGAGAACAAAGCAAATTTGATGATAAAAGTAAATGGGAAAGTTGTTTAAAATTGCAGGCCCTATCTAAATTGTGAAAGTTTAATTTTGACTAGTCCCTTTAAATTATGTTTACAAGCAACCACTTATGCTCATTTACTGGCAACTAATATTATTTCTAATTTATTTCTATTATTAAATTATGTACAGTCTTTCTATATGCACGTTTTAAGATACTAATTACTAGTGAGCATGTGTAAAAGTTAATGTATACATATGAGTCTGTGATTGGCTGATGACTGTCACATGATACAGGGGACAGCAAATTAAAGTAAATGTTGAAATTTGTCAGAAAAAAATATACTGCTTATTTACAATTCAGAGTAAGCCCTATTGCATTGTTTTTTTTATTATGCATTGGTTGATTATGAAATTCTACTGTATTTACCAGTTCTTTAAAGCTGAACAATGCAGTGGTGGCAAATAATGACATTTGCATTGGAATAGAAGCAATTCTAAAGTACAAATCAGGAAGAAGCTTGTTTTAAAGTTAACAAACAAGGATGTAAGTTAATCTAGCATCAACCATACATTAAAATAGAATGCTACATAAGTGTGGAAGGATTTAAGATGCATAGAATAATGGTAATCTTTTGTCTTGAAGTCCTCTTTCACTGAATCTATTGAAGTCATCTCATATGTTTAACTGAGCAAGGCTTATTAGGACACCAGCATAATTGTTTCAGGGATGGAAACCACACCCCACTTAACCATATTAATAGTAAACATTTTTGAGTCCAATAGACATTGTAATTCCTACTTATTTTATTTAGCTTTTAACATACATATGAAAGATCCCAAAGATGATTTTTATTTTATTAAGTTCAATTTAGTGTTTAATTTTTCTATTAAACAAAAAATACAAATTGTCATAGTATTTATTTTTTAGTATCTTGTTATGAGGATTTCCAATAACAATCACCATGATGTAGATTATTAAAAGACAAATTTAATACTCACAGGCTCTTCATATTAATAAAGGGCTGCATGCAAATGTATGGCTATGTATCAAACATATAAATTATAATATATTTTCTAAAAGTGTCCATTGGCACAGAGCCAGATATAGGTAAAGCTGCAGCGATCCCGTCTGGCCACGCCCACCCAGCCCCTAACCCACCACATAGCCCACCACAAAGTCGACACTACACTATTAACCCCTAACCCAATGCATAGCCTCCCGCAAAGTCCGTTCTACACTATTAACCCCTAACCCGATGCATAGCCCGCTACAAAGTAACCCACTACACTATTAAACAATAAACTGCCACAACCCCCATTGTAAAGTAACCCACTACACTATCAACCCCTAAGCCACCACACCCCCAAATAACAAAGGAAACCACTTCACTATTAACCCCCACACCCCATCGCAAAGTAACTCACTAATATATAAACCCCCTAACCTAACACCCCAAAGTTTGCACGTTAAATGTGATTTCATTTGAGCGATCATATTTACTTTCAACTTGCAATACGAGCAGACATTGCTGCTCAAACTGGCTATAGAAAATATGGGGAGTTTAAATTACTGTTAATTCATGCAAATCTAATTTGTAGTAAATTAAACAGTGCGCCACTTGTAATAGGGATTAGAGCGTAAAGAACACCATGATCTCGCGATCACGTTTATGCTCCTCACACTAACGAAAGGGCTCCACTTGTAATCTGGCCCTAAATACACAAAAACAACCACTGCACCAGAATTTTTATTGTTTAAAAAGATAATCGCTTTAATACCCATTCCCTAGTTTTGCATAACCAACACAGTTATATTAATATACTTTTTACCTCTGTAATTACCTTGTATCTAAGACTCTGCAGACTGCCACCTTTTTTCAGTTCTTTTGACAGACTTGCATTTTAGCCAATCAATGCTGACTCCTAGGTAACTCCATATGCATGAGCACAATGTAATGTATATAGCACACATGAACTAACACCCTCTAGTTGTGAAAAATGTCAAAATGCATTCACAACTTGTCTATTATGGACCACTTTAGATAAGTCATTGACATTGCTGGTAGAACTTCCTCTGTGACTAATACATTGTTACATTTATGAGAAATTAATTATATGCTTGCTTGGGGCTAGATTACAAGTGGCGTGCAATTTAGCACTTGCGCTTGAGTGCCAAAGATCAGGCCTGCTGATATCTGAGCCTGGTTTGTACCTACAGCTGTATCCTGATATATATTTGAACTTCTGTTATGAGTTTTGAGCTTACTTGTCCTCATATGTATTTGTACCTTGTCTGATTAACTGTTGCTGAAACTTCTTGCACTAACCTCTAAACTTGTCACAATCTTTGTATAGCATATGGACCTTGTCTGATAAACTTTTGCTGGCTGGGTCCCTGAATGCAACTATCTCTGCACTTGCCTTGGCTTTTATACTGGTTAATCAGTGGTTACCTGATTAACCGCTTGCCTTTGTTCTTTATTGCTTTTGAAATTAATCTGTTTGCTGAACTTTGGTACTTATCACTGATTAGTAGATTATCTTGTATGCATTTTCTGACTATTCTGCTATTTTAGCATAATGTGCTTTAATTGGGCATTGCAGCTAAGCCTAAATCTAAAATGTCTCTAGTGCTCTTAGGGGCCCATTTATCAAAGGGCTTGCGGACCTGATCCGACACTGCGGATCAGGTCCGCAAGACCTCGCTAAATGCGGAGAGCAATACGCTCTCCACATTTAACATTGCACCAGCAGCTCACAAGAGCTGCTGGTGCAACGCCGCCCCCTGCTGACTCGCGGCCAATCGGCCGCCAGCAGGGAGCTGTCAATCAACCCGATCGTATTCGATCGGGTTGATTTCCGGCGGTTCCTGTCCGCCTGCTCAGAGCAGGCGGACAGGGTTATGAAGCAGCGGTCTTTAGACCGCTGCTTCATAAGTTGTGTTTCTGGCGAGTCTGAAGACTCGCCAGAAACACGGCCCTTCAAGCTCCATACGGAGCTTGATAAATGGGCCTGTAAATGTCATCTACAATTGTTACAGTGAGTAAGAAAATGAAAGATTAACCACCGCTGCAGTTCATTGGACTTGACTGTTACGTTTTTGCTCTGATCTCTAATTTTGTTTTCTCATTGGTCACTGTAGCTTGACTGTTTGTCTTTTGGATTTTAATATTTATTCTTTCTTTCTTTTTTTATTTTAAAGTCTGCATGAATAGTAAAACAAAGGGTTAAGATCTCTCTGGCACAAAACTGAGTGTTGGATGGATTTATTTAAATAGTTTAAACTGCATTGATTAAATGAAAAATAAATTTAAAGAACAGTACACAATTTACTTATACCTTATAAAGGATGTGATTTTAAAGAAAAACCTATGTATGTATGTATGTATGCGTGTATATATATATATATATAGTGATGTCGCGAATAGTTCGCTGGCGAATAGTTCCCGGCGAACATAGCTTGTTCGCGTTCGCCGCGGCGGGCAAACATATGCGATGTTCGATCCGCCCCCTATTCGCCATCATTGAGTAAAACTTTGACCCTGTACCTCACAGTCAGCAGACACATTCCAGCCAATCAGCAGCAGACCCTCCCTCCCAGACCCTCCTACCTCCTGGACAGCATCCACTTTAGATTCATTCGGAAGCTGCATTCTTAGTGAGAGGAGGGACAGTGTAGCTGCTGCTGATTTAATAGTGAAATCAATAGCTAGGCTAGTGTATACAGTGTCCACTACAGTCCTGAAGGACTAATCTGATCTCTGCTGTAAGGACAGCACCCCAAAAAGCCCTTTTTAGGGCTAGAACATCAGTCTGCTTTTTTTTTTTTTTCCTGTGTAATCTAAATGCAGTTGCCTGCCTGCCAGTGTGTGTGTCAGGCTCACAGTGTATACTGTGCCCACTTGCCCAGTGCCACCACTCATATCTGGTGTAACAGTAGTGTACATTAAAAAAAAAAAAAACTTTTTTGACTGTGAAATAATAGCAGTCAGTTTCCTTCACACGTGTGCGTTTCAGTGCCTGCCAGGGCACAGTGTCACCCCAGTGCAACTCATATCTGGTGTAACAGTAGTATACATTTAAAAAAAAAAAAACTTTTTTGACTGTGAAATAATAGCAGTCAGTTTCCTTCACACGTGTGCGTTTCAGTGCCTGCCAGGGCACAGTGTCACCCCAGTGCAACTCATATCTGGTGTAACAGTAGTGTACATTTAAAAAAAAAAACCACTTTTTTGACTGTGAAATAATAGCAGTCAGTTTCCTTCACACGTGTGCGTTTCAGTGCCTGCCAGGGCACAGTGTCACCCCAGTGCAACTCATATTTGGTGTAACAGTAGTGTACATTTAAAAAACACAACACTTTTTTGACTGTGAAATAATAGCAGTCAGTTTCCTTCACACGTGTGCGTTTCAGTGCCTGCCAGGGCACAGTGTCACCCCAGTGCAACTCATATCTGGTGTAACAGTAGTGTACATTTAAAAAAAACAACACTTTTTTGACTGTGAAATAATAGCAGTCAGTTTCCTTCACACGTGTACGTTTCAGTGCGTGCCAGGGCACAGTGTCACCCCAGTGCAACTCATATCTGGTGTAACAGTAGTGTACATTTAAAAAAAACAACACTTTTTTGACTGTGAAATAATAGCAGTGTCAGTTTCCTTCACACGTGTGCGTTTCAGTGCCTGCCAGGGCACAGTGTCACCCAAGTGCAACTCATATCTGGTGTAACAGTAGTGTACATTTAAAAAAAAAATACAATTTTGACTGTAATAGATTGAATAGCAGTTAGTTGTCTGCAAGCGTGTGTGTCAGGCCTACAGCGTCTACTCTGCCAACTTCTGCCAGTGCACAGTGCCACTCATATCTGTTGTCACAGTAGCTTGCATGCATAGTACCACTAATCGAAAAAAAAGTGACAGGCAGAGGCAGGCCACCCGGCAGGGGCCGTCATGTTCGTGGTGCTGTGATTCCCTTTGGCAATAGAATAATGCCCAGTGTTCAGAGGCCACGTACCCCGAACTCGAACAGTTCTGAGGACATAGTTGACTGGCTAACACAGGACACCCAATCTTCTACAGCTTCCGCTCTGAACCTTGACGCACCATCCTCCTCCAGCTTAGCTTCGGGTACCTCTCAAGTTACCACTCGCCCGCCTGCCGCCACCACCAACACTAGCACCACAGCCGCTTCACTTGATCTGTCAGAGGAGTTATTTACACATCAGTTGGAAGAAATGAGTGATGCGCAACCATTATTGCCAGAGGATGTAGATAACAGGGATATGTCTCAGTCAGGCAGCATTACACACATGGACGTACGTTGTGATGATGATGATGTTGTACCCGCTGCTGCTTCCTTTGCTGAGTTGTCAGATACAAGTGAAGTGGTTGATGATGACAATGCGTCCGTGGATGTCACGTGGGTGCCCGCTAGAAGAGAAGAAGAAGAGGGGGAAAGTTCAGATAGGGAGACAGAGAGGAGGAGGAGACGAGTTGGAAGCAGGGGGAGGTCGTCGCAAGGAGCTAGTGGCACAGTCAGACATCATGCATCGGCACCCAGGGTCAGCCAGACAGCACGCCAATCAACGCATGCTGTTGCCACCATCAGAATGCCGTCATTGCAGAGCTCAGCAGTGTGGCATTTTTTTGTGTGTCTGCCTCTGACAACAGCGATGCCATTTGCAACCTGTGCCAAAAGAAACTGAGTCATGGGAAGTCCAACACCCACCTAGGTACAACTGCTTTGCGAAGGCACATGATCGCACATCACAAACGCCTATGGGATCAACACATGAGTACAAGCAGCACACAAACTCAAAGCCGCCATCCTCCTCCTGGTCCAGCATCTTCAGCCACGTCAACCACTGCTGCCCTCCTTGCCCCCTCGCAACCATCCGCCACTATGTGTCTCGCCTTGAGCAGTTCCTGCTCATCTGCCCACAGTCAGGTGTCTGTCAAGGACATGTTTGAGCGTAGGAAGCCAATGTCACAAAGTCACCCCCTTGCCCGGCATCTGACAGCTGGCTTGTCTGAACTCTTAGCCCGCCAGCTTTTACCATACAAGCTGGTGGAGTCTGAGGTGTTCAAAAAATTTGTAGCTATTGGGACACCGCAGTGGAAGGTACACAGCCAAAATTTCTTTGCACAAAAGGCAATCCCCAACCTGTACTCGATTGTGCAAAAGGAAGTAATGGCATGTCTGGCACACAGTGTTGGGGCAAGGGTCCATCTGACCACTGATACCTGGTCTGCAAAGCATGGTCAGGGCAGGTATATCACCTACACTGCACATTGAGTAAACCTGCTGACGGCTGCCAAGCATGGAATGCGTAGCTCTGCAGAGGAGTTGGTGACACCGCCACGACTTGCAGGCAGGCCTGCTGCCACCTCCTCTACTCCTCCTACGCCATCCTCTTCCATAACCTCTTCGGCTGAGTCCTCTTCTGCTGCTGCATCTTGCTCCACATCAACAGCACCCCCCCAGCTCCCCAGGTACTATTCCACATCCCGGATACGGCAGTGTCACGCCGTCTTGGGGTTGACTTGCCTGAAAGCAGAGAGTCACACCGGACTAGCACTCCTGTCCACCCTGAATGCACAGGTGGATCAGTGGCTGACTCCGCACCAACTGGAGATCGGCAAAGTGGTTTGTGACAACGGAAGAAATTTGGTGGCGGCATTGAATTTGGGCAAGTTGGCACATGTGTCCAATCTGATCGTACATAGCTTTGTACATAAGTACCCAGGCTTAGAGGATGTCCAGAAGCAGGCCAGGAAGGTGTGTGGCCATTTCAGGCGTTCCTACACGGCCATGGCGCACTTTTCAGATATCCAGCGATGAAACAACATGCCAGTGAGGCACTTGATTTGCGACAGCCCAACACATTGGAATTTAACACTCCTAATGTTCGACCGCCTGCTCCAACAAGAAAAAGCCGTTAACAACTATTTGTATGTCCGGGGTGCTAGGACAGCCTCTGCGGAGCTAGGAATTTTTTTGCCACGTTACTGGACGCTCATGCGCAATGCCTGTAGGCTCATGCGTCCTTTTGAGGAGGTGACAAACCTAGTCAGTCGCACCGAAGGCACCATCAGTGACATCATACCATTTGTTTTCTTCCTGGAGTGTGCCCTGCGAAGAGTGCTGGATCAGGCCGTAGATGAGCGCGAAGAGGAAGAGGAAGAGTTGTGGTCACCATCACCACCAGAAACAGCCTTATCAGCATCACTTGCTGGACCTGCGGCAATGCTGGAAGAGGATTGTGAGGAAGAGGAGTCAGAGGAGGACTGTGGCTTTGAGGAGGAGGAGGAGGAGGAAGACCAACCACAATAGGCATCCCAGGGTGCTCGTTGTCACCTATCTGGTACCTGTGGTGTTGTACGTGGCTGGGGGGAAGAACATACCTTCAGGGAGATCACTGAGGATGAGGAACGGGACATGAGTAGCTCGGCATCTGAACTTGTGCAAATGGGGTCTTTCATGCAGTCGTGCCTGTTGAGGGACCGTCGTATAAAAATGCTGAAGGAGAACGACTTGTACTGGGTGTACAAGGGTGATGTCACAGCACAACGGGAATCTAACAGGAGAAGAGGTGAAAGTAATCCTCCTCCTCCCACGACGGCAAGGACAGGAAGCTTTACAGACGTGTTGTTGATGGAGGACTTGCGGAGCTTTTTAAGTCCTACGCATCGCCACAGCCCTTCGGGGTCCACCCTCAGAGAACGACTCAACTGACAGGTAGCAGACTACCTCGTCTTAACTGCAGATATCGACACTCTGAGGAGCGATGAACCCCTTGACTACTGGGTGTGCAGGCATGACCTGTGGCCTGAGGTATCCCAATATGCGATAGAACTTCTGGCCTGCCCCGCTTCAAGTGTCCTGTCAGAAAGGACCTTCAGTGCAGCAGGAGGTATTGTCACTGAGAAAAGAAGTTGCCTAGGTCAAAAAAGTCTAGATTACCTCACCTTTATTAAGATGAATGAGGGATGGATCCCGAAGGGACTGACAGTGGGCGATACATTCGACTAAAAAAGGCGTGATGAGATGAGCTGCCTTGGGCTAAAAATGGTCCACACGCTGCTGTATTTTATCTCTGAATGCCGGATGACTGGTGTGACTTATCCGCCACCAACTAGGGTTCAAGCCGCAATGTTTTAGGGCACTTTCTGCCTGGGAAACAAGCATCAATTTTTTCTGGCCGCTGCTACAGCAGCGGCTGCAACAATACCTAATTTTTCAGGCATGTGTACATGCCTAATTTTTCTGGCCTCTGGTGCTACACTGTGGCTTCAAAAACCAAACCAAAAAAAAAGCACATAACAGGGATTAAACTGATAGGAATAGTATTACTTAACACACCACTCCTATCTGGTGGCACATTAGATTGCACGCGCAGTGCCCCAAATTTGAAGTAGGAGGTCCGACCAAGCATCTTTTTCCATCTCCCGGTTCCTAAAATCAATGCCATATACACGCCCCTGATAGGGGACGTAACAGGGATTAAACTGATAAGAATAGTACTACTTAACACACCACTCCTATCTGGTGGCACATTAGATTGCACGCGCAGTGCCCCAAATTTGAAGTAGGAGGACCGACCAAGCATCTTTTTCCATCTCCCGGTTCCTAAAATCCATGCCATATACACGTCCCCTGATAGGGGATGTAACAGGGATTAAACTGATAGGAATAGTTCTACTTAACACACCTTATAATAACGCAGAGAGAGGCAACGCAGAGAGAGGAGTCTGAAGAAGAGGAGTCAGAGGAGGAAGGTGGCTTTGAGGAGGTGGAAGACAAAACACAGCAGGCGTCCAAGGGGGCTTGTTGTCACCTTTCGGGGACCCTTGGTGTTGTATGTGGCTGGGTGGAGGAAGAGACCTTCAATGACATCAGTGAGGACAAGGAACGGGACATGGCTAGCTTGGTATCCAACCTTGTGCAAATGGGGAGTTTGCGGTTGTGGAAATGGACTGTTTGCGGTTGTTTGCGGTTAAACGGGGAGTTTGGTCTGTCACTGTGAAGCGGGCGTAACCCTTACACTACCTGATAGATACAACATCATACCTGATGTTTTAAGGCATGTTATTCCAAACAATGTAGGAATGTTAGGTGATTTATGCCCTTTATGGATTAAAACCAGACTCTGCATCAACTACGTAATTTTCCATGGGAGTTTTGCCATTGATCCCCTTCCGGCATGCCACAGTCCAGGTGTTAGTCCCCTTGAAACAACTTTTCCATCACTATTGTGGCCAGAAAGAGTCCCTGTGGGTTTTAAAATTCGCCTGCCTATTGAAGTCTATGGCGGTTTGCCTGGTTCGCCCGTTCGCGAACATTTGCGGAAGTTCACGTTCGCCGTTCGCGAACGCAAAATTTTAGGTTTGCGACATCACTATATATATATTGATACAAAAGAGGGAATTGTGGAAGAGAAACCTATTTAAGTTCTTTTAATATATCAGTACCCTTCTCAATAAAAGAGTAATGGGAACGTTTATTCTGAATTATATTAATCGGTTGACTCAGCTTCAGCTGTTGTCAAACGTGGTGCAGACCCCTTAAATGTATTTATTCCAGAAACTGAAGAAAAGAAGGCACAGTAGAGCTATATGAGATACCATGACTAAAGTAGGGGATTTCAGCACTCAAAATATCACCTATTAAATCTAATATCTTAGATATATATGACTGCGGGATAATATCAAACCCAAACAGAAAACATACATGCAAGGATTCACTCAAATGCAGATAGTTTATTGCAAAAGTGTTTAAAACAAATTTAGCAGCATAAAGAAATGTTCATCAAGTCTAAAAGATACCACTGCAGTGGGTTTGGGCTATGCAAACTAAACATGACAAACCTCAACAAAAAACATATTGAAAACACATGCAGCAAACACAGTTGGATGGGCAAAACCTAATTCACTTAAATGAAGCAATTGAACAGAACTGGCAACCATTACAATGGAATAAACCATAATGATAGTATGAATGTGTCCTTTAAACAAACATACGTCAGTCCCGAAAATAAGAGATCAGGTGCCTTAATAAGTTGCAGCATGGACCAGCTTTATAATCCAACAGGTAAGATTTTGACAATCCTGCAATAATAATCTTAAACTGATAAGTCAACCGAGGTAAAGACGTCCTCAAATGTTAACTTAGCATAATGACTTTTTGCAGAGTTAATGCATAACAGACATCTCCCAGTGGTGCAAGTAGAAATAATGAAACAAACTGCTTATAGAAACTGCAGCAAAGTCCGGGATTCAAAATCACAGGGCTAATATACAGCAGACCGGGACATGAGCCTCAGACATCCTATTCTCCCCTATCTCGACAGCCAGACGTATCTCCTTGCTCATTAGGGACACGGACTATGTAGGTGGAGTCCTCTGCCTCTGTGTTTATACCAACTTCAGGCGGCTTGATGTAACCGCTTGTTTACCGCAAGAACCAGGCTTGCTTCTTCTATTTGAATTTCCCGGGCAGGTCAAATCAACTGCTTACACTGCAGGTGTCCTACTTGCTGCTTCCATTTAGAAAAGTTGACGCGCTTTTCGCCCCATAATGCTGAGCGAAACAGGGGCCTCGTCAGGCTGATGAGCAAGGAGATACATCTGGCTGTCGGGATAGGGGAGAATAGGATGTCTGAGGCTCATGTCCCGGTCCGCTGTATATTAGTCCTGTGATTTTGAATCCCGGACTTTGCTGCAGTTTCTATAAGCAGTTTGTTTCATTATTTCTACTTGCACCACTGGGAGATGTCTGTTATGCATTAACTCTGCAAAAAGTCATTATGCTAAGTTAACATTTGAGGACGTCTTTACCTCGGTTGACTTATAAGTTTAAGATTATTATTGCAGGATCGTCAAAATCTTACCTGTTGGATTATGATATTATCCCGCAGTTATATATATCTAAGATATTAGATTTAATAGGTGATATTTTGAGTGCTGAAATCCCCTACTTTAGTCATGGTATCTCATATAGCTCTACTGTGCCTTCTTTTTTTCAGTTTCTGGAATAAATATATATATATATATATATATTGTATATATACTGTGTGTATATATACTGTATATATGCGTGTGTGCTGAGTGTGCATGCATTTCATTACTAAAGATCCTGAGAACATTTAAACACATGCGACTAGCACAGCTAATTGGATATTTTACCTACGTGTTTAACTTTTTTCTGGCGTTAAACACATAGATTTCCACGGTTGATAGGGATACCATTATATTCTCATTCTCTCTCTCTCTCTCTCTCTCTCTCATTCTCTCTCTCTCTCTCTCTCTCATGTTTTCATGAGAAATTTCTATCTGCTGAACATTAATCTTTCTGAACATTAATCTTTGAGACAACTGACTCTGGTTGGGTTTTGACTGTAGTGGGCAGAGAGTTGAGGGTTATCATTTTATTCTTGGCGCCAGGCAGCACAAAATCTTGGGCCGGTGTGGTGTAGAAATCTGCGACCCAACGTCACCACACTCCTGAGTGCACACGTGACTGGGTGGTTGACCACCAATCACCTGCTAGAGACACCTCCTTCCCAGCTGGCTGCTGGTTTATTGGGACTGACTCGCACTGTCACTAAGCGAGCTACGGATTGTTTTGCAAACATCTTTATGAGATATTGTGGAATATGCTTATCAAAACAATGACGCTGCAGTCTGTTTCAATTTGATTAGAAATGTATGGTACCTACATTAAATACATACATTATGTATTATTTTATAGCATCTTGAAGCGAATACTGAAATTAAGTTAATTATTATTAATAGGACTGCAGCGTTAATGTTTCGATAAGCATATTCCACAATATATCCTAAAGATCTTTGGAAAACAATCCGTAGGTCGCTTAGTGACAGTGCGAGTCAGTCCCAATAAATTATTAATATAACAAAGATGCCCAGTGAGAAGGTATTTGTTACTAAAAAACATACATGTGTTGGTGATATCAAGGGTGCAAGATTATTAGGATTTAGTAGCAAATGTGGTTGATTGTTACACCTTTATCTCATAAAGATGTTTGTAAGACAATCCGTAGCTCGCTTAGTGACAGTGCGAGTCAGTCCCAATAAACCAGCAGCCTGGGAAGGAGGTGTCTCTGCAGGTGATTGGTGGTCAACCAGTCACGTGTGCGCTCAGGAATGTGGTGACGTCACGGTTGCACATTCCGTCGGGTCGCAGATTTCGATACTACATCGGCCCTAACATAATATGCAGGAGACAGTAACTATGGATGCAGCTCTCTGATCTGGTTTGACATTGTTCTACTGGAATTTATGATCATAGAATTAATCAATCTTATATTTATATATGAAGTAAAAAGTAATCCACGTTGCCTGTCAGTTGCCTGAATGTCAGGGATGACAGCTGTATGGCAGCTTTGCTAAAGGAAAGAGGAGTGTTTAAAACCTTTCACTGATCAGATTTCTCTTAGTGAGCCATCATCTAAATCTGTATAAGCCAGGATAATTATATGGGTGTTCTTACATTGACAAGGTATTCACTATTACTCCAAGTGCATCTGCCTGTCATTAGTCACAGTTAAGGAGTATACCTATTGGCTGATCTTAACGGGACATAAAACAACATTTTTCTTTCATGATTCAGATTATAGAGCGTACAATTTTAAACAACTTTCCAATATACTTTGCTTATAAAATTTAAGGTAAGTTCATGAGTGTGCAGGTGTCTCCAGTACTACATGGCAGCAGTTTTGAAACAATGTTATACATTAGCAAGAGCACTAGATGTAGTGCAATACAGTACACATCACCTGACAAAGACGCGTGACCTTGAAACGCATAGTGAAGTGTGTATCAGCCGGCCGGCCATTTGCGTATGTTCTGTGTCAACTGCTTGTTCAGGATGGACACTTTGTTTTTACTCCACTTAAGTGCAAGTATTGTTCTTAATTTGTATTGTATAATATGCATTAGTAGGACAATAACATTTTAATAAATCCAAATGTTTTGAGTCATATCTCATTATACTATTTAAGGATGCATCCAGTGCTGTCTCTCTTTTTTTCCCACTGTTTGGGTTTAACATTGGATTTTACAGTGTGTGCAACTGTCATGTAGTGCTGCAGACATGTGCATGCTACCTATCTAGATATCTTTTTAACAAAAAAATAACATGAGATTAAAGCAAATTTGATAATAGAAGTAAACTGGAAACTTTTGTAAAAGTATATTCTCTTTCTGTATCATGAAAGAAAAAAATTGGGTTTCATGTCCGTTTAATCTACAAGAAAAAAAAAAAAGAAGAAATGTAGTAAATAAAAAGTGTCTTCATGGAGCCCAAATTAGTGTTGACCAGATTTTAGTACCAAAAGAATGTTACATAAATAAGGAGGTGCACAACAAATCAAACAAATCTACTTTAAACTGGGGGACCAATGAAATCTCTCTGTCTCACATTTAAAAAAAAAAAATGTTTGCCAAATCAAAGTTCAATATCCAAAACCCAGGTCACTCTTCCCTTGAATCTAATCACAAAAACTCTAAAATAAATTATAAAAGAAGATGCACATGGTATATGTCTTTAAGACAAGGACCACTCGATTGTGCCGAACCATCATTAACTGCATTGAACAAGCTCCCTGATCCTCAGATAAACAGCAAGAGCTTTCAAGATGTCCAATCGAATAAATGATAGTGTAGGACTGCTTGTCAGCAAGGAACATATTAAGGGCCTTAACCCCTGCCTGAAATGGGATCTAGCAGTGTGTTACCTTGCAACATTGTTGCAAGGTAAGGGGTGTATCTTTGTACTCACTATTTAAGTCAAATGCAGGCCTGTATTCATCCTCTTTGTTCCAGTTTGTACAAGTGGTTTTTCGCAGCTATATCTAGAATGGAGCATTCAAAGAGATCCACAACCGTGCCCATTCGTTTTAGGGAGTCTTAAGGGTCTCCTGCACGTTTAGTGTCATCTGCAGAAAAACAGATGTGTATCCGGGATGGGTCTGAACCCGTTTCTGACCCTCCTGCCCCTCCTCCTCCCCTCTCTCCCCTGGTGGTAGTCTCCTCTTCTCCTGCATCCACCTCCGCCCCCGCTGGGGACACCAATCCGGTCTCTGCCTCCTATGGACTAGGTCCAGAGCCCTCTCCCCCTCTATCCAGCACCCCCTCCTTGTTTTCTCAGTCACCCTCAGTGGTTAGCTCAGACCCGGTCAGGGCTTAGGGTGTCCGGCGGTGGAGGCCGCAATCCAGACCTCTTTAGTGCCAACAGACCTGTTTTCTGAGGCCTTGTCAGCAGTCGTATCCCTCGTGCGAGGTCATCGCAGCTGCGGTGGTCCCCGGGGGAGAGACTGGGGTGATGTCCCCCTCCTCGGCATCCATCCCTTCATTCTAGGCCCCCATGGCATTATTGGGCCCAACCGGAGGTTCGGGCATCGGAAGCATGGTGGCCGGTCTCTTCACTTTCGGTTCAGAGGTCCTCCAGGCGCATGGCAATGACGTCACTTCCAGTGTCACCGCTAGGAGCGCAACAGTGCATTACGGCAGGCAGACAGGCAGCACGAAGAGAAGAGCCTCCCATATGCCCACTGGTAAAATTGAAGTATTTCAACAGCATTCACACAAACAAATCTCATCAGTGCAAATTATGGCAGTGGTTGTACAAAAGTAGGAATTCTGGAAACAGAAAAGTTACCTTTAATGAAAGCAGTAACAGCGCAGATTATTTGACTGATGACACAGATAATACAGCAACAAATTCAGACACAGAAATAACAACAGATGTTAAGGTGGAGCAACAGAGATACATAGAAAGAGAATCAGAAGTGGAATCTACAGAAAGTAGTATAAATAAAGAAAGAGAACAAGGTGCAAGATCTAAAGATCATCCCACCAGAAGACCTTTATTGGAGCTAGTGACAAGAGGAAACACATCTGACTCAGGAGACAAGAAAAAAATCAACAGAACAAAATCGTAAAGATGAAGTATCAAGATATCCCAGCAGGGCTAATAAAGGATCAAAAAACGGAAAAAATCAGAGGGGCAGAATGCGATAAATTTATCAGGAAAAGTTGTTATTTGATACATTGCTGGAGTTGAATAAATTCTTAAGAAAAGTCACATTGAGAAAACATTTTTTTGATAAAATGATAACAGTGATAATAGTATAAATATCGATACATCTACATTAAATAGTACTATGCCTGTTGATATAGAAAATCTTGACTTTAAAGAATTATGTGATCTAACTAACATGGCCTCACTGAACAGAGAAAGTGTCAGATTTAATGAAGAAAACTTAATAATTCCTAAAAGTAGTATAGAAATTACTAGCAAGTCCTTCTACCCCTCACAGTCCAGGGGTGATACTATTGATACTTTCCATACTATAGTAAAACATGAGATAACCAAATTAAATAACATTGAAGCTGGAAAGAAAGATAGAAATAACAATCTAACTAATAAAGAATGGAAGGCCGTAAGGGAATTACAAACTAATGATGATATAGTAATAACCAATTCCGACAAAGGGGGCACAATAGTGGTGATTGAAAGAATTGCCTATGTTAATGAGGCTAATAAACAGCTTAGTGACAACAGCACCTACAAGAGATTAACATTCAATCCTACTATAAAGTTTGTCAGTGAATTGGAGAAGTTACTAGTAGAAGGTATAAGATTAGGAATACTTAATGACAAAACAGCTGAACATCTATTAGTAGAATACCCCACAATTTCAACTTTTAAACATATACCAAAAATACATAAGGACCCCCTCAATCTACCAGGGAGGCCCATCATTTCAACTATAGGGACACTAGGTGAAAGACTAGGTGAATGGATTGATGGATTTCTCCAGCCAATAGTGAAAAATATGCCTGGATATTTGAGGGACACCAAGCAACTACTCAGGAAATTGGAAAATTTTATTTGGAAAGATACTTATTTCCTACTTAGTATAGATGTGGTGTCCCTATATTCATGCATACCGCACAGTCAAGGCCTTTTGGCACTAGATAAAGTTATAAAGTTATACACAGAATATGATGTTGTCTTTGTTAGCTATTTGGTAGACACTGTAAAAATTCTATTGACACATAACTATTTTGTATTTGAAGACAAAATATATTTGCAAAACAGAGGTACAGCGATGGGGGCAAAATTTGCCCCCTCATATGCAAATATCTATCTTGGATATATTGAGATTTTTAAGATCTTTGGTGAACTAAATAGCTTCAAGGACAACATCATATTCTATACTAGATTCTTCGATGATGTCTTGATGGTATGGCAGGGTGACATCACTCAGCTAGAAAAATTCAATGAACTAAATAATAACAGCATGAATCTTAAATTTACATATACTTGGGCAAAAGAAAAGATAACATCTCTAGATCTTAAAATAAAGATAGACACTGTTAATAACCTTTTACTAACAGAAGCCTACAGAAAGGACATTGCAGGCAATACGATCTTAAGATTAGATTTGCATCACCCCAATCATCTAGAAAAAGCTATCCCAAAGGGACAGTTTATGAGACTGCACAGAAATTGCAGCAGTCTCAGAAACTATGGCACCCATGCTGAAGCCTTGAAAAATCAGTTGAAAGAAAGAGGATATAGGGAAAGTGCCCTTAAAGAATCCCTTGAACAAGTCAGATCAATGGATAGAGAATATCTGTATAACAGACAGACCAAAAGAAAAAACAAATGACAAAAAATTGGTATTCTCTACAAAATATAGTAAACAGTACCATAAAATGTGTAATATAGTAGTGAGATATTGGTGTCGAGGAGAGCGAAAACTATAGGGAATATTGTAAAAAGGAATTTTTTCAAAAACAAAGCTTTCCAAATATAAGAATTGTCTAAGTAAAAAGAATGGAACTTTTAAATGTGGAGTTAGACCATGTAAGTGTTGTAATCATGTCAAAGTAGGAGATCTTTTTCACTCCAATACAACAAAAAAGGAATTTAAAATTTATCATCATTTGACATGTACTTCAAACTACGTGGTTTATCTTATCTCATGCAGATTTTGTGGCTGCCAATACACAGGTAGAACTATCAGACCCCTAAAGGATCGCATAAGAGAGCATTTGCTATCTCTAGAGGCATTTGAACCAAAAACACCAGTGGCAGACCACTTTGCGAGACATAGACCAGGATTAGTGATGTCGCGAACATAAAAATTTGCGAACTTCCGCAAATTTTCGCAACCGGGCGAACCGCCATAGACTTCAATAGGCAGGCGAATTTTAAAACCCACAGGGGCTCTTTCTGGCCACAATAGTGATGGAAAAGTTGTTTCAAGGGGATTAACACCTGGACTGTGGCATGCCGGAGGGGGATCCATGGCAAAACTCCCATGGAAAATTACATAGTTGATGCAGAGTCTGGTTTTAATCCATAAAGGGCATAAATCACCTAACATTCCTAAATTGTTTGGAATAACGTGCTTTAAAACATCAGGTATGATGTTGTATCGATCAGGTAGTGTAAGGGTTACGCCCGCTTCACAGTGTGCAGTGTAGGTGATATACCTGCCCTGACCATGCTTTGCAGATCAGGTATCAGTGGTCAGATGGACCCTTGCCCCAACACTGTGTGCCAGACATGCCATTATATCAGATTTATATGGCTGTGGCGTTGCTTTTTGGTAATTAGAAGGCTGCTAAATTCCACTGCCCACCACACGTGTTTTATGCCCAGCAGTGAAGAGGTTAATTAGGGAGCATGTAGGGAGCTTGTAGAGTTAATTTTTGCTTAAGTGTAGTGTAGTAGACAACCCAAAGTATTGATCTAGGCCCTTTTTGGTATATTTCATGCCACCATTTCACCGCCAAATGCAATCAAATAAAAAAGAAATTGTTCACTTTTTCACAAACTTTAGGTTTCTCACAGAAATTATTTACAAACAACTTATGCAATTATGGCATAAATGGTTGTAAATGCTTCTCTGGGATCCCCTTTGTTCAGAAATAGTAGACTTATATGGCTTTGGCGTTGCTTTTTGTTAATTAGAAGGCTGCTAAATGACACTGCGCACCACACGTGTTTTATGCCCAGCAGTGAAGGGGTTAATAAGGAGCATGTAGGCAGCTTGTAGAGTTCATTTTAGCTTCAGTGTAGTGTAGTAGACAACCCAAAGTATTGATCTAGGCCCATTTTGGTATATTTCATGCCACCATTTCACCGTTAAATTTTTTCGCAATTTTAGGTTTCTCACTAAAATTATTTACAAACAGCTTGTGCAATTATGGCACAAACGGTTGTAAATGCTTCTCTGGGATCCCCTTTGTTCAGAAATAGCAGACGTATATGACTTTGGCGTTGCTTTCTGGTAATTAGAAGGCCGCTAAATGCTGCTGCGCATCACACATGTTTTATGGTTAGCAGTGAAGCGGTTAATTAGGTAGTTTGTAGGGAGCTTGCAGGGTTAATTTTAGCTTTAGTGTAGAGATCAGCCTCCCACCTGACCCATCAGACCCCCTGATCCCTCCCAAACAGCTCCCTTCCCTCCCCCACCCCACAATTGTCCCCGCCATCTTAAGTAAGGGGGGATGCTACACCACATATGCTGTGATGTAGCATCCCCCTTAGCCCCCAACCTCCCTGATCCCCCCAAAACAGCTCTCTAACACTCCCCATCTGCCTTATTGGCGGCCATCTTGGGTACTGGCAGCTGTCTGCTATTATTTCACAGTCAAAAAAGTGTTTTTTTTTTTAATGTACACTACTGTTACACCAGATATGAGTGGTGGCACTGGACAAGTGGGCACAGTATACACTGTGAGCCTGACACACACGCTGGCAGGCAGGCAACTGCAATTAGATTACACAGGGAAAAAAAAACCGCAGACTGATGTTCTAGCCCTAAAAAGGGCTTTTTGGGGTGCTGTCCTTACAGCAGAGATCAGATGAGTCCTTCAGGACTGTAGTGGACACTGAATACACTAGCCTAGCTATCGATTTCCCTATTAAATCAGCAGCAGCTACACTGTCCCTCCTCTCACTAAGAATGCAGCTTCCGAATGAATCTAAAATGGATGCTGTCCAGGAGGTGGGAGGGTCTGGGAGGGAGGGTCTGCTGCTATTTGGCTGGAATGTGTCTTCCACTCAATGATGAGGAATAGGGGGTGGACCGAACATCACATATGTTCGCCATCCTCGGCAAACGCGAACATGCTATGTTCGCCGGGAACTATTCGCCGGCGAACTATTAGCGACATCACTAACCCGGGTGACACCCTCCAGGGGGTGACACCAAAAAAAAAATTTTTTTTTTTTTTTTTTTTTTAATTTTATTGAAATTCAAAGAAATACAATGTTGAGATGCATAGATTATTTTATTAGAGGCTGGCATTTGTGAACATTAGTGGGACTGCGGAAGTTGTAGACACACAATTTTTTTGCCCCTTGAGCCAGTACTGCAATTTCAACAAATAGTTTTCCCGGCTGCTTTTGCTTGTTTGTACTTTGCTCCTCCCCTGCCCAATTTCACTATGAATGTTGTGGGTGTGCCGTGGGGCTTGCAAAGTTGTGCTGCTAGCCTAAACCTGCCTGCCTATCTGTGCTCACTGCTCAGTGACATGCGGCCCAGGGCTGTGCACTGACAGACTTGGAGTCAGAGAGCAGAATTTTCATAGTTTGCGCCTAAACCTTTTCTTCAGTGATTTATTTTAGAGTGCTCTGTTTATCTTTCATTTGATGTTCTGCTGAGCCAAGGAGCAGCTCTAGGCATGAGCTTCCTAATTAATGCAGTGCAGTTTACATATTTTGTATGTGTGTGTCTGAGTTTTTGTGTGTCTCAGTGTTTTTGTGTGTGTGTTTTTGTATGTGTGTCTGAGTGTGTTTTTAAGTGTGTCTGAGTGTTTGTATGTGTGTTTGCCTGTGTTTTTGTGTGTGTCTGCTTTCTGGGGGGGGGGGTGACACCATGACTTACCGCACCGGGTGACACCAACCCTAGTGACGCCACTGAAAATTTATACCCATGTTTTTATAGTGTTTGCAAAAATGTTGATTAAATTACTGCAGAAATAATCCTGCAATGGTTACCTTTTGAGAGTGAAAGGGTTAAGGTAAAGAGGTTTAAATTTTCAACAGGGAGAGCAGCTGCTTATCCCTGATGAAGTGCTTGTTCTAAGCAGGAAGCGCGTCGGAGGCAGCACCTGTGTGCTGAGGTTGTATGCAATTTGCTAGTGTGTCCCAGAATATGAAAAACTTGTTTGCAGTTTTTTAAAATGTTACAATACATTTTTGATATTTTTTATTCCAATTTGGTGCAACGTGTAATTCCTTAACCTTTTTGGACTGATTGCTAAAATGGAAGTACCCAGAGCTGCCGGTGGAGGGGGGCCTGGGGGTCTTGTTCAGTGGTTACTGCGGGTAGTTAAAGGGGCAACAACAATCTTGAGGGGCAGAGCAAGGAAGCAGGACCAGGCTTTGAGACCACAGCAGTTAGGTTTGGCAGCTGGGAGTCTGGGCATGCATCGTAGTGCGAATCAGGTAGCTACATCCACCCCAGTGCACCATGTGGGGCCTGTGAGCGTGAGTGAGAGCATGCAGGGTGTGAATGCTATGGAAGCTGGGGGAAATGCAGGTAGTGTAGGCCCATACACTGCAAGCCTGGGTACTCCCATCTCCCTTTTCTCTCTTCCTCAGGTGCGGGCAGCTGGTTCCAAATTCATGGCGACTTCTGCAGGACCCTCTACTTCTAGAAATACATCTGAGGCAGTTTCTTCTCAGGGTAGCAGCATACTGGATCCCACATCATTGGCCAGTGGGCCCAGCACTTTGATGCAAGGTGAGATTGTGTGCAGTGGGGAGAGACAGGTTTCAGCAGCGACTCTGATTCTGATGGTGGGCATTCATTGGGGGTTAAATTCTTGGGGACAGAGGAGGATGTACTGCATTCTTAGGGTATTAATGGCAAAACAGGGAACAATAGCGGAGGTGGCAGCACTAGAGGCCGCCCCTCCAAGGATTTCCACCCAGAGTGCAGTGTCGCCCGTCCCTCAAAAGATCAGGCAACCTGCGATTGGGTACGCTAGCGGAGGTAGCGTTGGTAGCACGGCAGGGCCTCTAGTGCCTTATGGGGCAGTCCAATGAGGGGTACGGTTGTTCCCCCTAGGAGGATTGCCATGGGAGGGGATTCCTACCCTTGTTTTGTTGTTCCATGACCATTTAAAACCCAAAGTGGTAGTTAAGATAAGGGACACCAAATATGTTAATTTATTTGAAATCTCAATCGAGGCTCACAGAGATAAGGAGTGCAGCGAGGATGAGACAGGGCCCAAGAATGTAAAGCGCCCAGACAACTACCTTGAATGGCTGTGCTGCTTTCGGGTCCTGGCATCTTGCTACATAGAACACCCAGATAGAGCCATAGATATCATCAAGTACATAGACACGATAGATTATGTCTATACTAGATACGGGATGGGGTTGTGGCGTAGCTATGACATAGAGTTCCATCGCAAGCTGTCTGGTAACCCCATGCTGATGTAGGGGCTCTGGACATGCTTTTCTGGGCAAGGTTGGGACCAGAGCAACCAATGAGTCAGCCCGAAGCCCATTGCCTTGTAGCGGTTCAGAGTCTGCAGGGTGTTCGGCGTAAAGGGAGGGAATACTGGAAATTCAATGACAAACAGTGTGATAGAGGGAGCAGCTGTTCCATTTGCCATGCCTGTGAGTATTGCAGTGGCCCCCACCCAGGGGCGGATTGTAACCGGAAAAAGGACAGTGCAGGACCCAGAGGATCTGGCAGAGGTTTTGTTGCAAACAAGGGGCCCAACACCCCTGAACCTGGCTGCAATTAAACCATGGCTGGACGTCTACCTGGACAGAGTGGTGGCCCCAATGATATATTTGGGGATCAGGGACGAATTTATCATTTCAGTGTCATCTCTGGTTCGGGGGGCAGCTAAGCACCAGAATTTGCGGTCCACTAGCGAGCATCCAGTGGTAGTCAGGAAAAAATTGGGGAAAGAGGTGGCATTGCAACGCATAGTGGGTCCATATTCCAGGTTGCCTCTTCCCGACTTGGTGGTCTCCCCTTTGTGGGTGGTACCAAAGAAGGAACCAGGTAAATTTTGGCTCATCCAACACCTGTCATATCCTAAAGGTCAATCAGTGAATGACGCCATTGATCTGGCGATTAGTTCAGTTCACAGTTCGATCAGGCGCTTCACTTGGTGAGGAATGAAGGGTTGATGGACATCAAATTTGAGGTTTCTTACTATGTGGACAGGTTTCTTACTCTGTGTGTTTGCCGATGGGCTGCTCAGTCTCTTGTGCCTACTTCGAGACGTTTAGTACATTCTTGCATTGGGTGGTGGAGGCAGCAGCGGGTGGTGGCGCCATAGCGCACTACCTCAATTACTTTTTGTTAGTAAGGGCCCCTAGGTCAGGTGCATGCAACAGTTGATGGGAATAATGAGGGAGCTGATGCAAAAATTTGGGGTCCCCCTTGCTGAGGACAAACTCAGGGCCCGTGTACAAAATCACCTTTTTAGGCATCGAGATAGACTCTAGAGCCATGCTTTGCCGCCTGCCAGAGGAGGAACTGCAGCACATGCTGGAAGCAGTTTCTATGGCTGCTGCAGCTCGCTCAATACCTCTGCGGGACTTGCAATCACTGTTGGAATTTCTGAACTTTGTGGGCAGAGTAATCCCCATGGGTCGGGTTTTTAATCGGTGCCTGGAGGAGCCGCTGAATGGTGGAAGTAGGAAAGGTAGACAGGTCGGGATTACCCCTGACATGAGGGAGGATGTAGGTATTTGGCAGCGCTTTTTGAGGGAATTTAACGGGGTTTTGTTATGGAGGGAAGGCCCAGTCTCCAGTCAGGCGCTTTACCTATACACAGATGCTGCAGGTGCTTTCGGGTAAGGGGCTTATTTGAACGGAGAGTGGAGAGCTAAGCCATGGCCCGTTAGCTGGACAGAACTAGGGCTTACTAAAATATTGACACTGTTGGAATTATTTCCAATTGTTGTGGCAGTGGAATTGTGGTGCGAGAGATTGAAGGATCGCTCCATAATTTTCTGGTCCGACAATATGAGCGTTGTCTTTGCTATTAATAAATTATCTGCTTCATCTCGAATGGTAGTGAAGTACCTGTGCTACCTAGTACTCAAATGCTTGCTGCTAAATATTAACTTTGAGGTGCTTCATGTGCCTGGAGTTAAGAATGTGGTAGCAAATGCGTTATCCAGGTTTCAGTGGGCTCAGTTTAGGAGATTGGTACCGATGGCCACAGCTAAAGGTCTCCCATGTCCTCCTCTTATCTGGCAGATCGCGGGAGATGGGGTGCAGTCTTGCCTCTAGTACAGTCATCTTTGGCCCCGGCAAAGTGGAAGACTTACACACATCATTGGGAAGAGTGGTTAGTTTTCTGCTGTGAAAGGTCAGTTTCTCTAATTCATAGTTCGCAAGGACTGCTGTTAGATTGGTTGCTGCGGTTGCGGAATGAGGGAGTTAAAAAAGGTGGAGTGCATGGTAGGTTGTCAACGTTTGCATTCTTTAACAAGATGCATGGTCTGCCTGGTTTCTCTGGGACGTTTTTAGTGCGCCAGGTGGTGAAAGGTTGGGGTAGGCTAGAACCATGTCAGCGAGATGTAAGGGAACCTATTACGGCCCAGCGCCTGCAGGACCTTATTGGGTGCCTGAATCAGGCATGCTCAGGGAATTTTGAGATGAGCCTTTTCGATCTTACATTTGCATTAGCTTTTTTTGGCTTGTTGTGAATCAGTGAGCTTGTATTCCCGTCCAAGCAGATGTGCAGGAAACGGATTCAAGTGACGCATGTAAGAGTCTCGGAGGAGTCTCTGCTGATTTTTGTGCATCAAAGTCAGATCAGGAGGCTCGTGGGACATGGCTAACCCTCCCTGCGCAAGCAGTGAAGGGTGTTTGCCCAGGGGCATTGGCTAAGTCTTTCATGGAAGTCCGACCGGTGGGTCGTGATCAATTTCTGGTTCATGAGGATGGGTCCAATCTGTCAAAATACCAATTCCAGTGGTTATTGTCCAAAGTAGCAGCTATGCCGGGTCTTGATACAAAAAAGATTGCTCCACATTTGTTTCGTATTAGAGCTGCCACTAGTGCCGTGGCCCTAGGCTTGCCCGTGGAGGCAATAAAGAGGTTGGGGAGCTGGAAGTCCCAGCGTTATAAGGTATATATGCATGCCTTTTCTTCTTTTCTTGTCCAGGTTTTCCTTCCGGTTCCCCCCTTGTTTTAATACATGGTGTGTTTCACGTTCATGGAACAATGTCATAATTATTTTCATTTATTCTAGGTGTCTTCAAATGGCCCTCTAGGGTATGGATAGTGGGGCACTCTTTTATTCACTGGGCCTACATCAAAGCCTTATCCCTTCCAGATGGTCAGCAATTAGGATTCCCCCCTCCTCGGGCTTCCTTGTAATGGCTGGGTCACAGGGGACTGCGTTGGACTGAATTGCCCCATATAATTATACTGCACCTAGGGGGTAACGATTTAGGGTCTGCCCCAGCATTGGACCTTATCACAGCCATGAAGTCTGATATTCATTGGCTAGCAACGACATTCAAGGGAGTTAAAATGGATGGTCGAACATTGTAGCTAGGCTGCAGTGGTGCAATTTTTACCCCAGGGAAGCATATAGTGTTCTTAAGAAGGTCAATAGGAAGTTGGGTAAAGCGGTCATGACCACTGGGGGTGGGGTTGTAGTCAGACATGAGGCCTTGTCAGCAGACAAAAGGCATTTGTACAGGCCGGATGGTGTCCACTTATCTGATGAGGGTTCTGGGATTTTCCTGGCTAACCTAAGGAGGTCCTTGCTTACTCAAATTTAAGGGTTGTGGCAGCAAGAGCTGTCCTTAATTTGATAAGTCTCTTGTGGCGGGAGATCAAGGCTCCATCTAAGGGCGTAAGCCCGAAAGGGGGGGGGGGGGTGTTCAAGCTAATGGCCCTGTGGGCTTGCTGACCGTGCTCCTCTAGGGCGTTTTGCTGCTCCACATGGGCATGGCCTAGCAGAGGCACGCATAACCAAGATTTATTTCAGCCTTATCCTCTTGGTGTTTGGGGTTTTAGCTAGCTTGCTCGTTATGCCGCCACTTGTGATGTTGGACTTCATGGAAGTCTATAGTTAATAAAGTTAATTTATTGAATAAAAGTGACCATGATGGGTCTTATCCTAACTTTGGTGTCTGAGTCTTTTGTTTAGGGCAACTAGTTAAAAAGGGTGGGGGGTTGTTTAGTAGATAGGAATGTCCAATGGGGGTTTAGCCCTTATGATAGGGTAGGGCTACTTGTCAGCAAGGAACGTATTAAGGGCCTTACCCCCTGCCTGAAATGGGATCTAGCAGTGTGAGTGTTACCTTGCAACATTGTTGCAAGGTAAGGGGTGGATCTTTGTACTCACTATTTAAGTCGAATGCAGGCCTTTATTCATCCTCTTTGTTCCAGTTTGTACAAGTGGTTTTTCCCCATACCTCCTTTCCGTTTTGTTGTAATTTTGTACGTAGAAATAGCGGCAATGTTAAAGTTTCATTAGATTTAGTCCCTGAGGAGTCCAATGGGGGTTTAGCCCTTAAGAGATTCCTTATAGGCACGTTGCTGGAAAGCAAGAATAGGTGGATCCATATAAAATTGTATTTTTTTTAGATTAAAACAAATAAATAAAAAGACTAAAATAGGTTATTATTTAAGCAGAAATGAGCTGCAACATGTTTCTCAGTTGTAACAACTGTTTCATCAGGCATAAGCTTATTTCTTCTTAAAGGGACAGTCTACTTGAAAAAGTTTATTATTAAAAAGACAGATAATTCCTTTATTACCCATTCCCCAGTTTTGCATAACCAACACTGTTATATTAATACTTTTTTTTACCTCTGCGATTACCTTATATCTAAGCCTCTACAGACTGCCCCCTTATTTCAGTTCTTTTGACAGACTTGCATTTTATCCAATCAGTGCTGACTCATAAATAACTCCATGGGACTGAGCACAATGTTAGCTATATGGCTCGTATGAAATAGTGCTGTCTATCTGTAAAAAACTGTCAAAATGCCCTGAGATAAGAGGAGGCATTCAAGGGTTTAGAAATTAGCACATGAGCCTACTTAGTTTTAACTTTTAATAAAGAATACTAAGAGAATAAAGCAAATTTAGCAAATAGATCATGGAAATTCTTCTTCCAGGGTCTACAGTGATAAAATGACATGTTCTAAAAAAAAAAAAAAAATTAGAAAATGTAAACACATAGGTAAAGTACTGCTTAGAAGTAGCAGTGAACTATTGGTCCAGAGCAGAAACAGCTGCTGAGCCAATCAGTAGCACTTATTACACAGCTGGGTCATGCCACTAGCACAGCTAATTGGATCAGCAGATGCTTCCACTGTGGATCAGCAGTTCTCTGCTGCTCCTGAATGGTACTTTACCTATGTGTTTTTCTACCTTTTAGCACATAGATTTCCAGGGTTGATATTGATAAAATTATGTTCTCATTCTCTCTCTCTCTCTTTCTCTCTCTCTTTCTCTCTCTCTCTCTGCCTTATGAGAAATTTCAATCTGCTGAACATTAATCTTTGAGGCAACTGACTGGTTGGGTTTGGACTGTAGTGGGCAGAGAGTTGAGGGTTATCATTTTATTCTTGGTGCAAGGCAGCACAATATCTTGGGCTGGCCCTGCCATTGACATTATATGCAGGAGACAGTAACTATGGATGCTGCTCTCTGATCTGGTTTGACATGTTCTACTGAAATTTATAATCATAGAATTGCTCAATGTTATATTTATATATTAAGTAAACAGTAATCCACGTTGCCTGTCAGTTGCCTGAATGTCAGGGATTATAGCTGTATGCTAAATGAATAAGATTTTCCTTAGTGAGCCATCATCTAAATCTGTATAAGCCAGGATAATAATATGGGTGTTCTTACATTGACAAGGTATTCACTATTACTCCAAGTGCATCTGCCTGTCATTAGTCACAGTTAAAGGGACGCTGAACCCAATTTTTTTCTTTTGTGATTCAGATAGTGCATGCAATTTTAAGCAACTTTCTAATTTACTCCTATTATCAAATTTTCTTTGTTCTCTTGCTATTTTTATTTGAAAGAGAATGCATCTAAGCTTTTTTTGGTTCAGGACTATGGATAGCACTTTTTTATTGGTGGATGAATTTATCCACCAATCAGCAAGACCAACCCAGGTTGTTCACCAAAAATGGGCATCTAAACTTACATTCATGCATTTCAAATAAAGATACCAAGAGATTGAAGAAAAATTAATAATAGGAGTAAATTAGGAAGTTGTTCAAAATGTCATGCTCTATCTGAATCACGAAAGAAAACATTTGGGTTCAGTGTCCCTTTAAGGATCCCTATTGGCTGATCTTAAAGGGACATAAAACAAAATTTTTCTTTCATGATTCAGATAGAGCTTACAATTTTAAACAACTTTCCAATTTATTTCTCTTATGAAATGTTCTTTGTGTTCTTTTTATCCTTTGTTGATCAGTGTGCAGGTGTCTGCAGCACTATATGGCAGCAGTTTTGAAACAATGTTATACATTAGCAAGAGCACTAGATGGCAGCACTATTTCCTGTCATGTGGTGCAACACACATCACCTGACAAAGAGGCGTGACCTTGAAACGCGTAGTAAGTGTGCGTGTCAGCCGGCCAGCTTTTTGCGTATGTTTTGCCAACTGCTTGTTCAGGACTGACACTTTAGGGTCAATTTTTCAACCGGTCAATGCATCTGTTTCCGCGCGAGCCTTCAGGCTCGCTGGAAACAGGAGTTAAGAAGCAGCGGATACAATCGGGTTAATTGACACCCACTGCTAGCGGACGATTGTGCAGCGCGCAGCACTGCACAAGCATTTCACTAAAAATGCTTGTGCAATGTGACTTTTTTAGGTCACAATCATCCATCTCCTCCATTTTTGCTTTTTATGTGAACAACATTTATGTCTTGCAAACACAGACGCCATAACGGAGATGCTTGAATCTATGTAATGAAAAAAATATAGATCCAGCTTACAGTCTCTTTTTTATACCAAATTTGTCATTAAAAAAAAGCTCAAGAACAACAGATCTAATGCATTTCAGCCCTAACTGACTGTAATCATAGAACTTGAAACTATTTATCCGGGCTGTATCTGGTCTATAGTGTGATTTGTTCATATGCATTTCATAAGCAGAAGCAGGGTGCTCTGTACCTGGTGTATAGTGTCATATGGGTATTTATCTGGCATAAGCAGGATGTAAGGACCATACTTTTGGTCTATAGTATTATTAATCACTATAACTACTTAAAGGAAATGCAAAAATATACATCTTATTTAAAGGGACATTAATCCCCAAAAAATTATTTAATGATTCAGACAGAGAATACAATTTTAAACAACATTCCAATTTACTTCTGTTATCTAATTTGCTTCATTCTTTAGATATCCTTTGTTAAAGAAATAGCAATGCACATGGGTGAGCCAATCACATGAGGCATCTATGTGCAGCCACCAATCAGAAGCTGCTGAGCCTATCTAGATATGCTTTTCAGGAAAGAATATCAAGAGAATGAAGCAAATTAGATAATAGAAGTAAAGTAGAAAGTGTTTAAAATGGTATTCTCTATCTGAATCATGAAAGAAAAAATGTGGGTTTAATGTCCCTTTAAGTTCGAGCTTGCCCCTGCAACAAAGATGTTACAAATGTTGTGTAGAAATAAAACATAAAAATACAAAAATGCAAACATTTACACACATTGTTCCACAAAGGAATAAAGTGTTTTTAGCATCTACATAATGTTACCATTGTCAAAAATAGTCAAGGTGCTTATATACAAAGCCATATCCCTTACATAACCTAGCAAAACAAAAAGGTGCTATATAACATTCTATTTCACTAAATTAGCAAACCAGGTACTCTGATGACCTCTGGCGGACAAGATTCTAACTGCATCCTTTGCTTCCTATCTTCTCAAGACATTGTTTAATTGTGGTCTGGTTGACAAAACCTTTTACTAAATTATTAGTTTAATATTAAAAGTTGTTGAAATATGACATTGTTATAGAAAATGAGAGGTAGCTGTCCATCACTTTACAGTACGCTGTATCAAGTTATTAAATCCGATTGGCTTCTTTGCTATTCCTTTTATTACAAATAGAGACACAAATGGATTTATAACTAGGCTGATACTTCCACTCCTTATGGCCCCCAGAACAGCACCACTGGCCCTCACATTACAAAACTGCTGACCAAGAATTCAGTCAAGGGACAATAAACTTGTTGACATTTTAATATAAAATATTTGATAAGGCTATGTTAAACAACTTTGTAACATACATTTATTAATTAATTTGCTTGCTTTTTTTGTAATTTAACTATGAAAAATGTGTGATTTCTATTTCTCAGAACTGGAAGCAGCTAACCCTGCCACATATACCTATTTACATTTCAGAGGCAAGGAAGTATCCTTTGTTTGACTTTCTGGGGCTCTTATAAATAAACAACTTCTAGAGTAGCAAACAAGAATTTCCTTTGTAAAACATGTTTTATTAGAAATCTCAGAATTGTAGGCTGCCCATACCAGCTATTGGGTAATTGATATAATAATATGAGGATATTGCCTCTAAAAGAGAGCATTCAACACACAAAATTCTGCTCATATGAAAGTGGGGTTTTACCTCACATACATGAGATGCCACATGACTGTCTGTGTAGCAAGTTGCAATGGCAATCGCCTTTCTCTGAAATCACTTTGAGGGTACACTGGTCTTTACAATGGAGCCTAGCATCTACATATAAGCAATAGAAATGGTAAAGAGGAGAGGCCGCTATTTCTAGTGAGGGGCCACATGCTCAGGTGCCAATAAGGTGTTTATGCCCTCTTAGAAGTTATCACCTGATGCATATGGAACAAAATATGGAGGAAGAGTAGCCCCTCTGTCACTTAAAGAAATCACATTTTGTGTTGTTTTAAAATGTATACCGTTATTTTAGGTTTAGATATTTCTTCTCTTTTTTAATAAGAAATCTTCTTAAAAATAATATTGGTTTAAAATCCTAAATTATGGCCTTTAGAATGAGTAGATATTAAGGGTTAGATCACACATTGGGTTGTGCTCGTATTATGAGTTGAAAGTAAAAAGTTTGAGCACGAGTGAAACCCAATGCACACTAACCAAATATCATGTTGCTCATATTTTACATTCCTGTGTTCTTCATATAGAGATTTTTTTACATTGTATTATTTAATATTAATATATATATATATATATATATATATGTTATATATATATATGTGTGTGTGTGTGTGATACTGTTAATGTAAAAGAAATATCTATACCTAAATATATATAGGTATATGTATATATATAGATATATAGGCCTCGATTTATCAAAGCCTGGCGGACCTGATCCGACAGTGTGGATCAGGTCCGCCAGACCTTGCTGAATACGGAGAGCAATACGCTCTCCGTATTCAGCATTTCACCAGCAGCTCACAAGAGCTGCTGGTGCAACGGCGCCCCCTGCAGAATCGCGGCCAACCGGCCGCCAGCAGGGGGGTGTCAATCAACCCGATTGTACTCGATCGGGTTGAATTGCAGTGATGTCTGTCTGCCTGTTCAGAGACCGCTGCTTCATAACTGCTGTTTCTGGCGAGTCTGAAGACTCGCCAGAAACACGGGCCGTCAAGCTCCTTTCGGAGGTTGATAGATAGGCCCCATAGAGAGAGAGAGAAAAATGTATTTATAATAAAAAGTACAAAATCCTGTAAGTAAAGAACATTGGAATATGTACAGTAAATATACTTAAATACCTATGCAAACTCATATATATACACACTTACATATATATATATATACACACACACATACATACACATATTTAGACATATGTATATATATATACTGTGTATATTCAAACATCTTCTACCATATATCTTTGTGCCCTTAAAACTTTTTTTTTAATTGTTTCAAAATATTTGTTTTATCAGATAGTGTTAATATGAGTGTAACTGTACCTTACATGTATTTGTTGTGTTTAGTGCAACTTTTTTCTTCCCCTAACCTTTATGCAAGCTCTCTAGTCGTGCTAACCTGATGAACATAAATCATATTGCACGCACTATTTCCGTCGCACACAAAAAGCTGCACCACTCATAATCTAGCCCTAAGTGTATAATGATGAAAGAAAATAATAACGTTTTTTTTTTTTAATAATAAAATAAAAATATCTACATACATAAAATAGAATAGACCATTTTAAACAAAATCAATATAGCACCCTAACTTAACTCTCAAATGACATTTTTCAATCAACTTTCTATATCACAAAAATAAAAATAATAATAAAGATTTACATTTATTAAAGGCTACATAATATTCACAATCAAAACTATAAAAAATGTTTTACCATAGATACTAATGATTAATGATCTCTTTCATCACTTCTTAGAATATAACACCTAGATTATGAGTTTTGCGTTAGAGGCTGGGCGGTGCTAACGAGCAGTTTTCCCTCACCGCTCACTTACCTGCAGCACTGGTATTACGAGTTTTTACAAACCCGTTGTTAAAAGACTAGAAGTGAGCAATGAGCAAAATTTTGCTCATTACCGCACTCCAATACCAGCGCTGCTTAAGTCAGCGGTGAGCTGGTGTAACGTGCTCGTGCACGGTTTCCCCATAGCAATCAATGGGGAGAGCCGGCTGAGAAAAAGTCTAACACCTGTAAAAAAGCAGCGTAAAACTCAGTAACGCAGCCCCATTGATTCCTATGGGGAAATAAAATTTATGTCTACACCTAACACCCTAATATGAACCCCGAGTCTAAACACCCCTAATCTTACACTTATTAACCCCTAATCTGCCGCCCCCGACATTGCCGACACCTACATTATATTATTAACCTCTAACCTGCCGCTCCAGACACCGCCGCCACCTACATTATATGTATGAACCACTAATCTGCTGCCCCCAACATCGCCGACACCTACATTATATTTATTAACCCCTAATCTGCCGCTCCAATGTCGCCGCAACCTACATACACTTATTAACCCCTAATCTGCTGCCCCAACGTCGCCACCACTATAATAAACATATTAACCCCTAAACCGCCGCACTCCCGCCTCGCAAACATTAGTTAAATATTATTATCCCCTAATCTGCCATCCCTAACATCGCCGCCACCTACCTACATTTATTAACCCCTAATCTACTGCCCCCAACGTTGCCGCCACTATATTAAAGTTATTAACCCCTAAACCTAAGTCTAACCCTAACACCCACTAACTTAAATATAATTTAAATAAATCTAAATTAAATTACTATCATCAACTAAATTATTCCTATTTAAAACTAAATACTTATCTATAAAATAAACACTAAGATAGCTACAATATAACTAATAGTTACATTGTTGCTAGCTTAGGGTTTATTTTTATTTTACAGGCAAGTTTGTATTTGTTTTAACTTGGTAGAATAGTTATTAAATAGTTATTAACTATTTAATAACTACCTAGCTAAAATAAATACAAATTTACCTGTAAAATAAAACCTAACCTATGTTACAATAACACCTAACACTACACTATAATTAAATTAATTAACTAAATTAAATACAATTAACTAAATTAAATTAGCTAAAGTACAAAACCCCCCACTAAATTACAGAAAATAATAAACAAATTACAGAAATTTAAACTAATTACACCTAATCTAATAGCCCTATTAAAATAAAAAGCCCCCCCAAAATAAAAAAAAAACCCTAGCCTAAACTACCAATAGACCTTAAAAGGGCCTTTTGCAGGGCATTTCCCCAAAGTAATCAGCTCTTTTACCTGTAGAAAAAAATACAAACAACCCCCCCAACAGTAAAACCCACCACCCACACAACCAACCCCCCAAATAAAATACTAGCTAAAAAACCTAAGCTCCCCATTGCCCTGAAAAGGGCATTTGGATGGGCATTGCCCTTAAAAGGGCAGTTAGCTCTTTTGTGACCCAAAGTCCCTAATCTAAAAAATAAAACCCACCCAATACACCCTTAAAAAAACCTAACACTAACCCCCTGAATATCTACTTACCGGGAGACGTCTTCATCCAAGCCGGGCAGAAGTGGTCCTCAAGACAGGCAGAAGTCTTCATCCAAGCCGGGGCTAAGTGGTCCTGCAGATGGGCAGAGGTCTTCATTCAGACGGCATCTTCTATCTTCATCCATCCGGCACGGAGCACTTCCATCTTCAAGACATCCGATGTGGAGCATCCTCTTCATCCGACAAGTTAAATTGAATAAAGGTAACTTTAAGTGACGTCATCCAAGATGGCGTCCCTTAGATTCCGATTGACTGATAGAATTCTATCAGACAATCGGAATTAAGGTAGAAAAAATTCTATTGGCTGATCCAATCAGCCAATAGGTTTGAGCTCCTATTCTATTGGCTGATTGGATCAGCCAATAGGATTGAACTTCAATCCTATTGGCTGATTGCATCAGCCAATAGGATATTTTTTACCTTAATTCAGATTGGCTGATAGAATTCTATCCACCAATTGGAATATAAGGGACACCATCTTGGATGACGTCACTTAAAGGTACCTTCATTCTTTGTTAGTCATCGGATGAAGAGGATGCTCTGCGTTGGATGTCTTGAAGATGGACCCACTCCACGCCGGATGGATGAAGATAGAAGATGCCATCTGGATGAAGACTTCTGCCCGTCTGGAGGACCAATTCGCCCTGGCTTGGATGAAGACTTCTGCCTGTCTGGAGGACCACTTCGCCCCGGCTTGGATGAAGATCTTCAGGGGGTTAGTGTTAGGTTTTTTTAAGGGTGTATTGGGTGGGTTTCATTTTTTAGATTAGGGACTTTGGGCTGCAATAGAGCTAACCGCCCTTTTAAGGGCAATGCCCATCCAAATGCCCTTTTCAGGGCAATGGGGAGCTTAGGTTTTTTTTAGCTAGTATTTTATTTGGGGGGATGGTTGTGTGGGTGGTGGGTTTTACTGTTGGGGGGGTTGTTTGCAATTTTTTTTACAGGTAAAAGATCTGATTACTTTGGGGCATTGCCCCTGCAAAAGGCCCTTTTAAGGGCTATTGGTAGTTCAGGCTAGGGTTTTTTTTTATTTTGGGGGGGCTTTTTTTTATTTTAATAGGGCTATTAGATTAGATGTAATTAGTTTAAATTTCTGTAATTTGTTTATTATTTTCTGTAATTTAGGGGGGGGTTTTGTACTTTAGCTAATTTAATTTAATTCAGGTAGTTATATTTAATTTAGTTAATTTATTTAATTATAGTGTAGTTTTAGGTGTTAGTGTAACTTATATATTCACAATATTAGGATAGAATAAATAGCAGCCAAAATTAGGTTGCTATTGGGAAAGACAGGGATTCCAGCACAACCTTTTTAAATTGCTAAGCAAATGCAAAGCACCACAATTTGCGGTATGTATAGACTACTCATATCATTCACACACATCCAGGGCATACTGACAATTTAGGGTACTTATAGGCAAGACACATGAACCAAATAAAATAGTACAGAGAGGCGTAATGCTTGAAACAGACTTAGCAGTCAATTTTATTAACGTGTTAGGATTGCTGGATTTATGTGAGTATGTTAGGGATGTAAACTGACAACACCTCCACTAGAGGGCGGTTACGTTCTAGACGTAAAATTAGCCACCATAGTGACCCATGAGGATCTATGTCAGTAAAGCCAAGCTGTATAGATGCCTAAGACAGTTTTAAGTCTGCAATCAACGTATATTTATAGTGACCATCTATATCATTCATTATGTATAGGAGCTATAAATAAGCTTTTAGTATTGTGCACAATACACTGATCGGCAAACATATATATATAGTCATACACTGATATTCTGGCAAGACAGAAGAGACTATGGGGATGAAAAACAACTCCAGTTTCAGCGGACACCACCAATATAATAAAAGGTATCTGGTGTCATGAAACAAAGAATCTGGATCTATGCTTAGCAGCCCCAAATCAAGTCTAACTATGTCTTTTACAGCTTAGATTAAATAGATAACATATTATCATTAATATACACTGATATTATGGCAAGACAGAAGAGACTATGGGGATGAAAAACAACTCCAGTTTCAGCGGACACCACCAATATAATAAGAGGTATCTGGTGTCATGAAACAAAGTATCTGGATCTATGCTTAGCAGCCCCAAATCAAGTCTAACTGTGTCTTTTACAGCTTAGATTAAATAGATTACATATTAACATTAATATACATGACATGAATATCAGGAGAGGGCAGATGCACAAGAATGGTTGTTATTATGATGAAGTGTGTATAGCACCAGCAAAGAGTCTTTAGTGCTTCCAAGTAACAAGTGCCGTATTTCAGGTTAGTATTACAAACACACTTGAGAGTCCAAAGATGAAAAGCTTGGAAAATTAAAGTTATTGAATCAACTTTTTATACAACCGTCTGTGACAGCAAACATCCTTCTTGGTGCCGATATTAGGCAAAGAGAACCAGCATCTTAGATATACCAGCGATCCAGCATAGTCAACGAGGACGCCAAGGCAGTCTGTCAAGCAAACACGTCCACCTCCACTCCGTACGTCACTGCCGACGCACGTTTCATCCCCACGTAAACGCAGGATCAAAGGGGTTTCCTCAGGGCAAAGCGGATACTGGGGCCTAGTTATCAAGCCGTCTACTTTACCTGCCTTCACCAGTTCAATACGCCCGCCTAAGCTCGCCTACCAACGCCGCCACAGACCTGCAAAATTTCGCCTAAATTATCAAAAAAGCTGTCAAAAAGCCGCGCACCAAGTACGGGGCGATGAGCAGCGGACTGAGAGAGTTATCACTCATTCGATATTGCTGCTCTTCGGCTTTTTGACAGCTTTATTGACAAGCTGTCACTAAGCACCCACACTATCTACACTGTTCTACCCCCTATACCGGTGCCACCGGAGCTCCCCGCAACTAAATAAAGTTATTAACCCCTAAACCGCCGCTCCTAGACCCCGCCGCAAATCTTATAAATGTATTAACCCCTAAACTGCCACTCCCAGACACCGCGACCACCTACATTATGCCTATTAACCCCTATCCTGCCCCCCCTATACCGTCGCTATCTATAATAAAGTTATTAACCCCTATCCTGCGGATCCCGGACCTCGCCGCAACTAAATAAATAGTTTAACCCCTAAACCGCCGCTCCCGGACCCCGCTGCAACCTATATTAAACTTATTAACCCCTAATCTGCCCCCCCAACACCGTCGCCACCTATAATAAATTTATTTACCCCTATCCTGCCCCCTCCTACACCGCCGCCACTGTAATAAAATTATCAACCCCTAAACCTAAGTCTAACACTAACCCTAACACCCCCCTAACTTAAATATTAATTAAATAAATCTAAATAATAGTTCTCTTATTAACTAAATTAATCCTATTTAAAAATAAATACTTACCTTTAAAATAAACCCTAATATAGCTACAATATAAATAATAATTTTATTGTAGCTATCTTAGGATTTATTTTTATTTTACAGGCAACTTTCAATTTATTTTAACTAGGTACAATAGCTATTTAATAGTTATTAACTATTTAATAGCTACCTAGTTAAAATAAAGAGAAATTTACCTGTAAAATTGAAACTAACCTAAGTTACAATTACACCTAACACTACACTATACTTTAATAAATTATTCCTATTTAAAACTAAATACTTACCTGTAAAATAAACCCTAAGATAGCTACAATATAATTAATAATTACATTGTAGCTATTTTAGGATTTATATTTATTTTACAGGTAACTTTGTATTTATTTTAGCTAGTTAGAATAGTTATTAAATAGTTATTAACTATTTAATAATTACCTAGCTAAAAGAAATACAAAATTACCTGTAAAATAAATCATAACCTAAGTTACAATTAAACCTAAAACTACACTATCATTAAATTAATTTAATAAATTAGCTACAAATAACTGCAATTAAATTAAATTAAATAAACTAACTAAAGTACAAAAAATAAAAAAAATATGTTACAAACATTTTAAAAATATTACAACAATTTTAAGTTACTTACACCTAATCTAAGCCCCCTAATAAAATAACAAAGCCACCCAAAATAAAAAAAATCCCTACCTTATTCTACATTAAAAAGTTACCAGCTCTTTTACCTTACCAGCCCTTAAAAGGGCCTTTTGCAGGGCATGCCCCAAAGAAAACAGCTCTTTTGCCTGTAAAATAAAAATACAACCCCCCCAACATTACAACCCACCACCCACATACCCCTAATCTAACCCAAACCCCCCTTAAATAAACCTAACACTACCCCTCTGAAGATCATCCTACCTTGAGCTGTCTTCAGCCAGCCGACACCGATGGAACCGAAGAGGAGATCCGGAGCGGCAGAAGTCATCATCTAAGGGGCGCTGAAGAAGTCAGACCCCCATTGATTCCTATGGGATCCGCTGCCTCCGGGGCGGCGGTTTGAAAACCAGGTACGCTGGGCCAGAAAAGTGCCGAGCGTACTTGCTAGTTTTTTGATAACTAGCAAAAGTAGTCAGATTGTGCCGAACTTGTGTGCGGAACATCTGTAGTGACGTAAGAATCTATCTGAGTCTGGCGGATTGAAGCTTACGTGACAAAATTCTACTTTTGCCAGTGTCTAGGGCTTGATAACTAAGGCGAATCAGCCTCGCCACAAATACGCTGCGGATTTCCAGCGTATTTGAGGTTGACGACTTGATAACTAGGGGCCACTGTGTTAAGCAGCAGCCGTACTATATTTCTCCTTCCCGCTGCTAATTGGAGGTTCCAGTCCGAACCTGCAGCCAATCAGGATAGCTTAAGACGCCACAGCCCAAATACAAATACAAAGGAAAAGGTGAAAGATTATATTGTGAACATTTTGAGAACGGCCAATTTTTAAGCCGTTAATGCATTAGATAAAGAAATACACTTTACACAGGATAAACATGTATATAACAGATTACATTTTGAATTTCTTCATGTGTTTAACTCTGATTTATATGGTTTGTCAAAGCATATACTCAGATGTACATTGTTTCAAGTGTTTTGAATAGTGTGGGAACAACTTAGATACCATTCGAACATACCTCTGAACCCTCATAGTCATAAAGCTAAAAAAGAATAAGATTATGACTTACAGAGGCTTTTAAAATGATTAGCGAATTGAGTAAAAAAAGCACAGAGAATTGACAAGCTGAGTAAACAACCCAGGGCAATTCGATCTGCCAATTTTCCATGTTACTATTTCAGGAAAGCAGCAAATTCGAATTTTTCATTAAGCCCATTTGGCGTTACTGTCTGTAACTTGTACATCCATTCGGTTTCCTTTTAAAGGAGGACATTATCAATGTCCCCCCCCCTACCGAAAAGTGAGCAAGATTCAATGCCTGTTACTCTTAGGACTGAGGGGTTGCAATGATGGTATTTCATAAAGTGATATGCCACCCCACTTTTTATGTCACCATCCTCCGCTGCCTTAATATCGTCCCTGTGGTCAGTAACCCTGTCCTTCTCAACATTCGTCTTGTTTTTCCTACTTAGAAGGTTGGGCAACTGCAGGACAATAGATAAATTACGTTTTCAGTTTTGCAGTTAATAAACTGTTTTATAGGGTAGACAGCAGAGGTTGTGGTGAAGGTTTTTGTGCGGACAACATATTTACATAGAACACAATGTCCGCACTGAAAGCACCCCTTCACTTTTCTATGCTCCTCCAACCAGTCATTCACATTTAGACTTTTCATGAAGTGACTTTTTACCAATTTGTCCTTCAAGTTTGGAGTTCTCCTAGCAACAAGAGAAGGTTTATCTCCGACTATTTTACTGATCGTCTCATCAGCTTTTAAGAATTGCCATTTTTCATTTAGAATTGTGCAAATCCTTTCCCAGTGACAATTGTATTGGGTAATGAAGCGCACTCTTCTATCTTCAGATTTTTGCTTGGTCCTATAGAGCAGGTTGTCCCTATCTTCTTTTCTGGCTCTATTCAATGCGTATCTTAGGTTTTGTCTCGAATAACCTCTATTCTCAAACCTATTGAACATTTCGATTGCATGTACATCGAATTTCCTTAGGCTTGAGCAATTACGCCTTAGGTGTAGGAATTGACCTACGGGGATACCCCGAATTAGTGACTTAGGGTGATGACTTGATGCCTCTAGAATATTATTCATGGCAGTAGCCTTGCGATAAATTTCAGTGGCCAAGTTGATTTTTACATCAAGGAATGTGAGTTCATTTTCTTTGAAGTCAAAAGTCAACAGAATATTGTAAGTGTTTTTATTAAGCACACCTACAAATTCTTAAAGGGAATCTTCAGTCCCCCTCCAAAGGAGGAAGACGTCGTCCACATAGCGTAGCCAAATGAGGACATGCTCTTCAATCCAATTTTGTAATTCATTAAATACTGTTTGGATTTCCCACAGACCTAGATGGAGGCAAGCATATGATGGAGCACATGTTGCCCCCCATCGCGGTACCTCTGATCTGTTTATAGAACTTGTTGTCGAAGGAAAACACATTGTTGTTTAGCACAAACTCTAAAAGAGTTAATACAAACTCAGTGTGTATTTGTAGGCTGGTCCTCTACTTTCCAGAAAAAATCTGGCAGCTCCCAAACCCACATTATGTGGGATGGAAGAGTAGAGTCCTTCAACATCCAGGGGCACCAAGATTGTGCCTTGTTCCACCTCCAAGCCATCCAGTTTCCTGAGAAGGTCACTAGTATCATTTACATAGGTCTCACAATCGGCCGCTGGGAAGCTCCAGTTGTCCTCTCTGTGTGCTTGATTGACAGGTAGTCTGAGCCGTCCCTTCCTGATGATGTCACTACCAGGCTTTTTATTCTGGGCTTCCCGTTTCCTCAGTGCCCGTTTGTTTGTTTCTCTTTGTGGCTCCTGTGAGGACTTCGCTGTGGAATCTCTCCAACTGCCAAACTCTGCAAAGACTGACTATCCTGGGTTAATCCTCTAACTTCCTGATAACCTGTTGCCGAACATTGCAAGTACTATGTATTCTGTGAATCTCTCAATCTGCATGTTTACCTATTGCCAAAACTCTGCAAATACTGGTAATTCAATGTAAACCTTCAAACTGCTTGATATCCTGTTGCCAAACATTGCAAAGACTGTCTATTCTGTGAAACTCTCACACTGCATGTTTACCTGTTGCCAAAACTCTGCAAATACTGGAAATTTAGTGTAAACCTTCAAACTGCTTGATATGCTGTTGCCAAACATTGCAAAGACTGTCTATTCTGTGAATCTCTCAAACTGCATGACAACCTGTTGCCAATCCTTGCAAGTACTGATTAATCTGTATTAACCCTCAAACTACCTGTTATCCTGTTATCTAAATCTGCATGTACTGCCTATTCAGTATAAACCTACAAACTGCCTGATAACCTGTTGCCAAACTCTTCAATGACTGACTACACAGTATTAACCCTCAAACTGCCTGATAACAAGGTACCTATTCCTGCATTAACTGTTTCTTGTTTACCCTTTCCCTGTCTGAGTATAAGTGACTATCCCTGCTCTCCTGAGTCTGTGGAAGACTTTTCCTGTAACCAGTTCCTTACTCAGAAGTCTATTTGGCTGATATCTTGAATTACTTTGGACTCAGGCTAACCCTGCTCCATATCGTGAGTACATTGTTTTTTAGAGGTTGTCGTGGGGTCACGTCCTGGATTAAACTCAGAGTGCAAGGGTGTTGTTTAAGTTCGCCCTAGCATTTGGGTCTTCTTCTGGACTTTTCCTAACCTGACAGTACAAACGGGCCATAATATGGACCCTGATGAGTTATCCAGGGCTGTGGCTCTACAAGGGCAACTTCTGGGAAATCATTCTGCTCATTTGCAGTCTTTGGATTCCAAGCTTGACCAGATTACTGCTCTGCTACATAACCTCTCTGCTCCTTCTCTAGCTACTATGACTCCTACTGCAGCTGCTACTAGCTCCAATGCTGTCTTTAACCCACCTCAACCTGTTGGACAGTATATACCACGAATCCCATTTCCAGATAAATATGACGGTAATCCTGAAGAATGCAGTGAATTCCTTAATCAATGTCGTTTACACTTCAGAAACAATCCTCAAGTTTTTTCCAATTCTACTTCCAAGTTCACCTTTATTATTTCCCTCATGAAGGGTAAGGCTCTAGCCTGGGTGTCTCCTCTTTTAGAGAAGAATGATCCTTTACTACAGGATGTGGAATTATTTGTGTCCATTTTTTCTTCTGTTTTTGACAAGCCTGGGAGGTCTGCAGCTGCAGAGGCAGGATTGTTGGATCTCAGACAGGGATCCCTTTCGGTAGCTCAATATGCTATTGAATTCAGGACTTTAGCCGCAGAAACTGATTGGAACCATTGAGCCTTATGGGCAGCCTTTCGCAAGGGACTTTGCGAACGCCTTAAGGATGAACTTGTATTTCAGGAACTCCCCGATTCATTGGAGGGTCTTATCAATTTGTGTATTACTCTTGACGCCCGGCATTCTGAACGTCTACAGGAGAGAGATAGGAATCGGAGATCCTTTGTTAAATCTCCTGAGTCTATGGAACTCATGGAAGTAGGAGCTATTAAATTGTCGGAAGCTGAACGCCATAGAAGGCGTACTCTTGGATTATGTCTGTATTGTGGTACCAAAAGACATTTACTGAAGGACTGTCCTATCCGGCCAGTAAAAGCCAAGGCTTAACTTTTGATAGAGGGACAGAGTTAAGCCAGAATACCATGTCTTCCCTCAATTCTAAACTTTTTGTTCCTGTAACTATCTCTTTTGGAGACACCAAGTTTCGAGCTCAAGCCCTCATTGACTCTGGAGCTGCTGGAGTTTTCATTGATTCAAACTTTGCTGACTCTCTCAGGATTCCTCTTCAAGCCAAGAAACTGTTAATTAAGGTTACCACTGTTAGTGGACAGCTTTTAGGTTCTGGTATCATACAAAATTCTACCATTCCTCTTCTTTTGTCTGTGGGCATACTCCATTCTGAAGTTATTCGTTTTGACGTCATCACTTCTCTTCACATACCGTTGATTCTGGGGTTACCTTGGTTGCAGCTTCATGATCCAGTCTTCTCATGGTCTAAAGGAGAACTTATTTCCTGGGGAACTACCTGTTTCAAACATTGCCTGCAAAATCCCTCAAAACCATCTGGTCCTGTCGTAGCTATGGTGGAAGTTCCTGATTCATTGCCTAATTACTATCATGCCTTTAGTGATGTGTTTTCTAAGAAGGAGGCTGAGACATTACCTCCACACCGGATATTTGACTGTCCTATCGAATTGTTTTCAGGGGCTCCTCTACCTAAGGGAAGGACCTATCCCCTCTCTCGTCAAGAAAATGTCTCTCTTGAGGAATACATAAAGGACAACTTAGCCAGAGGATTTATTCACCTTCCTCATCACCTGTGGGTGCAGGTTTTTTCTTCATTGGGAAAAAAGATGGAGGTCTCCGTCCCTGTATCGATTATCGGGCCTTGAATCAGATTTCTGTCAAAAACAGCTATCCTCTGCCGTTCATTCCTGAGTTATTTGATCGTCTTCAAGGTGCTTCTATATTTTCCAAGTTAGATCTCCGTGGAGCCTACAATTTGGTCAGAATCCGTAAAGGAGACGAATGGAAGACGGCATTTTACACTAGATTTGGTCACTACGAGTATCTAGTAATGCCATTCGGATTGTGCAATGCACCAGCAGTATTTCAGCACTTTGTTAACGAAATCTTCAGAGACTATCTAAATCAATTTGTTATCATTTATCTCAATGACATTCTGATCTATTCCAAAACATTACAGGAACATGTACATCATGTAAGACTGGTACTTCAGAGGTTACGAGACAATTCTCTGTTCTCCAAATTGGAGAAATGCTCTTTTCATCAGAGTTCCATTCCCTTTTTGTGTTATATCATTTCAGAATCAGGTTTTGAGATGGATCCTGCTAAACTTTCGGCTATCAAGGACTGGCCAAGACCAACTACTCTCAAATCCCTGCAGAGGTTTCTTGGCTTTGCCAATTACTATAGAAAGTTTATTAAGAACTTTGCTGACATCACGTCTCTGCTCACTTCTCTTACTAAGAAAGGGCAAAATTGTAAGAACTGGTCCACTTCGGCAGTACAGGCTTTTGAAACACTAAAATCAGCATTTTCTTCAGCACCTCTTCTCAGTCATCCAATTCGTGATCTCCAGTTTATCTTGGAGGTTGACGCTTCTTCTATAGCAGCTGGAGCTGTTCTCTCCCAACATGATCCGACTACCAGCAAGATACATCCTGTGGCGTTCTTTTAAAAAAAATTCAATCCTGCCGAGTTAAATTAGGATGTGGGCAATAAGGAGCTTTTGGCTATAAAATTAGCTTTGGAGGAATGGAGGCATTAGTTAGAGGGTACCAGTCAACCTTTTTTCATTCTGACAGATCATAAGAATCTTTTATAACTCCATACAGCTACTTGTCTCAATCCTCGTCAGGCTTGGTGGGCCTTGTTCTTCTCCAGGTTTAATTTTGACTGCGTTCTGTATAGAAACAAAAAAAGAAGAGGCGCTCTGGTGCAGATGATCCTTGGCTACAAATGATTCTAAACTAACAGTTCAGAGTAATACTCACAAAGATGTTTGCACATGCAGTGCAATAACAGGTGAGCCGAAGCTTCAGAGCCGCTCGGCTGACTCGCTAGAGGGTGAAATCAGCTGTTCACTGGGTAATCACTTCACCAACGATGTGGGGAAAAAAGATACCTATGACATAAAATATAGATACCGCCCTTGGTGCAGATTATCCCAGGCACAGAATACACATACAACAGATGTCGAGAAGTTATACTCACAAACGGAGTTGCACAAGCAGTGCAATATCAGGCGTGCCGAATCTTAAAGAGCCGTTCGGCTGACTCCCTGAGGCCTGTACAGCTGCTCCTTAAAAGTGGGGATCATCAGCTTCCTGGCCCTCTTCTTCCTGGAATCCGGTGCAGACGAGTTCTTTCTGTTATTGTTCAGGGTAATTCTTAATTTCTGTGAACAATGCAGCGATCCAGACGATCCAAACTCCCTCCACAGCGCTTCCACGAGTTGGTGTTTGAGAAACCCAGTCACCGCTTACAAGGTGCCCCAATTCGACTGGTCCTACTCTAAATCCTTTTGCCACAGAGGGCTGAAACATTCCTGCTTTTACTCTAGAGTAAAAGAGTAAAAGCAGGAATGTTTCAGCCCTCTGTGGCAAAAGGATTTAGAGTAGGACCAGTCGAATTGGGGCACCTTGTAAGCGGTGACTGGGTTTCTCAAACACCAACTCGTGGAAGCGCTGTGGAGGGAGTTTGGATCGTCTGGATCGCTGCATTGTTCACAGAAATTAAGAATTACCCTGAACAATAACAGAAAGAACTCGTCTGCACCGGATTCCAGGAAGAAGAGGGCCAGGAAGCTGATGATCCCCACTTTTAAGGAGCAGCTGTACAGGCCTCAGGGAGTCAGCCGAACGGCTCTTTAAGATTCGGCACGCCTGATATTGCACTGCTTGTGCAACTCCGTTTGTGAGTATAACTTCTCGACATCTGTTGTATGTGTATTCTGTGCCTGGGATAATCTGCACCAAGGGCGGTATCTATATTTTATGTCATAGGTATCTTTTTTCCCCACATCGTTGGTGAAGTGATTACCCAGTGAACAGCTGATTTCACCCTCTAGCGAGTCAGCCGAGCGGCTCTGAAGCTTCGGCTCACCTGTTATTGCACTGCATGTGCAAACATCTTTGTGAGTATTACTCTGAACTGTTAGTTTAGAATCATTTGTAGCCAAGGATCATCTGCACCAGAGCGCCTCTTCTTTTTTTGTTTCTATACAGAACGCAGTCATCTCTTTTTCAACATCTTTGGAGAGAGCAGCTATCGTTTGGGACATCATTTCCAGATTGGACATCACTCTATATTGGGACTTTAACTTGCATCTATGGATGTATATTTCCTAACCATATGACTGTGGTGACTATTGTTATGTATTTGTATTTATAATTATACAGTTCATATTGTTTATTTTTTGTAAGATATAAAACTTAGGATCTATCCATATTATCACTTTTTTGAAATAGCATAAATTAGGCGCACCTTATTTCTGGACACACTACTTAGATATAGTAGAGCCCCATTGTTTTTGTATAGGTTTAATTTTGTACTTTCCTATGTTCCTGGTTCAAAAAATTCCAAGGCAGATGCTTTATCTAGGCAGTTCTAATCTTCTGAGCCTTCTCCTTTGGATTCTGAACCTATACTACGTCCAGTCAAAGTTTTGGCTCAAGTATCCTCTTTTCCAGTACAGGCTTTACATGCTGCTCAAGTCCAGGTACCATCTTCTTGTAAACTACCTTCTGGTATCCTGTATGTACCCAAAGGATTACGTCTTAAGCTTCTACGTTGGGCTCACGACAACATTTCAGCAGGTCATCCTGGAGTAGCCAATACTTTGTGGAAACTGAAGCAGCATGTTTGGTGGTCCACTATGAGGAGGGATGTTAAGGATTATATTGCTGCTTGTGGTTCTTGTGCTTCGAACAAAAAATCTTCTCATCAACCGTTTGGTCTATTACACCCTCTTCCTATTCCTCATTACCCTTGGTCTCACTTATCCATGGACTTTGTTACAGATCTTCCTGTTTCTGCTGGAAATACGACCATTTGGGTAGTGGTAGATCGGTTCTCCAAGTCTGCTCACTTCATACCTCTTCCAGGCTTGCCTTCAGCTCAAAGACTTTCTGAACTCTTTGTTCTAAATATATCTAGTTTACATGGTTTTCCCACTGATATAGTCTCAGATCGCGGAGTTCAATTTGCTTCCAAGTTTTGGAGGTCTTTTTGTAAGCACTTCGGAATCAGCATATCTCTTTCTACTGCACATCATCCTCAATCCAACGGACAGACTGAGCATGTAAATCAAGCCTTAGAATCTTTTCTTAGACATTATGTAGACCATCACCACTCCAACTGGTCTCAGTTATTGCCTTTGGCGGAATTAGCTCACAACTCATGCTATAATGCCTCATTACAGACCTCTCCCTTTAAGGCAGCTTATGGTTTTGAACCTAGAACCTTTCCTATGATTACCAGTTCTACTGAAGTCCCTGGAGCAGATCGTATTGTGAAAAATCTCAGTAACCACTGGCAACTCATTCGTCAAAATCTACTTTCCTCTTCCTTAAAACACAAGAGATATGCTGATCGCAGAAGGTGTAAGGCTCCTTTACTTCATACTGGAGACAGAGTATTTTTAACCACCAGATTCATGCATCTAAAACAACCTTGTACTAAGTTCGGTCCTAAGTACATTGGACCTTTTCAAATTGTTTCTAAAGTTTGTTCTGCATACCGCCTAGCTTTACCCAAGACTCTCAAGATCCATCCAGTGTTTCATGTCTCCTTACTCAAGCCATTCATCTACAACCGGTACTCTATCAAGAGTAGACCACCTCCTCCACTTTCCGTTGAGGGAACTTCTGAGTTTGAAGTCAGCCAGATTTTGGATTCCAAGCTACGGGCAATCGGCTGTACTACCTGGTCCATTGGAAAGGCTATCCTATCTCTAAACGATCTTGGGAACCAGCCTCTCATGTTCATGCTCCAGCTCTTGTCAAGTCTTTTCACAAGAAATACCCTGCCAGGCCCGGTCGGGTCCCCCGGAGGGGTCCTTGAGGAGGGGGCACTGTCGCAATCAGCCGCTGGGAAGCTCCAGCTGTCCTCTCTGTGTGCTTGATTGACAGGTAGTCTGAGCCGCCCCTTCCTGATGATGTCACTACCAGGCTTTTTATTCTGGGCTTCCTGTTTCCTCAGTGCCCGTTTGTTTGTTTCTCTTTGTGGCTCCTGTGAGGACTTCGCTGTGGAATCTCTCTAACTGCTAAACTCTGCAAAGACTGACTATCCTGGGTTAATCCTCTAACTTCCTGATAACCTGTTGCCGAACATTGCAAGTACTATTTATTCTGTGAATCTCTCAATCTGCATGTTTACCTGTTGCCAAAACTCTGCAAATACTGGTAATTCAGTGTAAACCTTCAAACTGCTTGATATCCTGTTGCCAAACATTGCAAAGACTGTCTATTCTGTGAATAGAGAGCAGAGACAGGCTCAGCCCAATTCAAGTGTAGTAGGATTTTATTCAGTGTAAGAGCACACATACAAATGGCTACTTACGAGATGAACAGATAAAAACTGCATATAAAGGTTTCTTTGCATCCAGACTGTATTTTTGAATGACATACAATAGTAAAACAATCTCTACGCGTTTCGTCTGAGGACGCCCAGACTTTCTCAAGAGAGGAAAAAAATGAAAGTCAGAACCTGCCAGAAGTCCCTGGGCTGTTATGTATAATATGGATCAGATTACATTCTGGAGCAATTATTCTCACAGCGGAGTATCAGGATGTATGCAATATGAGATATAAGATAAATGGTATGATACATGGTATAAGATGAGATATAGGGGGCTTCTAGAGGAGCTCCTCTCCTGGGGAGATGCCATCTATTGACGACAAGGGAGAAGGGAGTAGGGGTATGACCCGCAGGCAACCAGTACCGGCGGGAAAGGGAGGAGAGGAGCCTGCACAAATGAAAAGTCAGGAGCACCGGTAGATGAAAAGAGTAGCTTTTATTCTCTCATAAACAGCTACAAAATAAAAATTCCAATGCTTGCTTCATATGGTAAAAATGCTTCATATGGTAAAAAATTCTGTATGCTCAGAATTTCATGGGCTTGACAGCAGCTGATTGGTGAGTTGGAGAAAGGAAAAAACAGCTGACATGTTTCGGCTTTGCAGCCGTACTCTTAGCTGATAAAAGATTAAAACCAAGCGCCCTTTTTCTAGGGCGTACCTTTCTCCAATTGGCCAAACAGTAAACCAATCAAAAATTACTTTAACTCATAAATGAATCAATGAATAAATGAGTCAATAAACAAAGCACAGGCACATATCTTTTAACATTTGCATATACTGTTCCTTGCTGCTAATCTCAAAAGAGTATACTCTACTGCATAATCTCAGAAAACATTACCCTATTCTGAAATACCTTTTCTTTTTAACTTTGTCTAGGAGAGGAGCCTACCCAGAAATAAATAATGAGCTCAAATAATGGAGTGGTACTGGGTCTGAAGCTACAAACCCACAGTCCCTGAAGTGGGACAAATAACCTAGGACAGCCAGAACAGCCTAAGAGAGAATTAGTTAAACTAAAACTAAAAATAATGGGCTTTTTTTATTCATGCAGACAATGTCATACATAGTCGTGCACATACATGCATAAATGGGTCTGAACAACACATGGAAATAGCATTGAGTAGTAATTACAACTCCAGAATGTTGTACCCAAACACCTATAGCAGGCAGAATGTCATTAGCATAAATAACAATACTTTAATAGGATTGTAGGAAGGAGCATATATGCAACCTAGGTCTAAGTGCTATTACCTCAATTCTGATGACAAGAACCCAACCCTCCCTCGCCGGCTGAGGGTAGGGAAGGGTCCCTGAGTACACTAAGGACCCCCAAAACATCCCTGCAGATCGGAACAGCCAATAGAATGCGAGCTCAATCTGATTGGCTGATTGGATCAGCCAATCGGATTGAACTTGATTCTGATTGGCTGATTCCATCAGCCAATCAGAATATTCCTACCTTAATTCCGATTGGCTGATAGAATCCTATCAGCCAATCGGAATTCGAGGGACGCCATCTTGGATGACGTCATTTAAAGGAACCGTCATTCGTCGTTCAGTCATCGGCCAGGATGGATGTTCCGCGGTGGAGGTCTTCAGGATGCTGCCGCTTCGCTCCGGATGGATGCCGCTTGGATGAAGACTTCAATCGGATGGAAGACCTCTTCTGCCCCGCTTGGATGAAGACTTCAGCCGGATCATGGACCTCTTCAGCCCCCCGCTTGGGCTTGGATCAGGACATCGGAGGAGCTCTTCTGGACGGATCGGTGTGATACCCGGTGAGGTGAAGACAAGGTAGGATGATCTTCAGGGGCTTAGTGTTAGGTTTATTTAAGGGGGGTTTGGGTTAGATTAGGGGTATGTGGGTGGTGGGTTGTAATGTTGGGGGGCTTGGGTATTGTATGTTTTTTTTTACAGGCAAAAGAGCTGTATTTCTTGGGGCATGCCCCGCAAAGGGCCCTGTTCAGGGCTGATAAGGTAAAAGAGCTTTGAACTTTAGTAATTTAGAATAGGGTAGGGCATTTTTTTATTTTGGGGGGCTTTGTTATTTTATTAGGGGGCTTAGAGTAGGTGTAATTAGTTTAAAATTGTTGTAATATTTTGTATTTATTTGTAGCAATTGTATTTAATTAATTTATTGATAGTGTAGTGTTAGGTTAATTGTAGGTAATTGTAGGTAGTTTATTTAATTAATTAATTTATTGATAGTCTAGTGTTAGGTTTAATTGTAACTTAGGTTAGGATTTCTTTTACAGGTAAATTTGTAATTATTTTAACTATTTTAGCTATTAAATAGTTCTTAACTATTTAATAGCTATTGTACCTGGTTAAAATAAATACAAAGTTACCTGTAAAATAAATATTAATCCTAAAATAGCTATAATATAATTATAATTTATATTGTAGCTATATTAGGATTTATTTTACAGGTAAGTATTTAGCTTTAAATAGGAATAATTTATTTAATTAGAGTTAATTAATTTCGTTAGATTTAAATTATATTTAACTTAGGGGGGTGTTAGTGTTAGGGTTAGACTTAGCTTTAGGGGTTAATACATTTATTAGAGTAGCGGTGAGCTCCAGTCGGCAGATTAGGGGTTAATAATTGAAGTTAGGTGTCGGCGATGTTAGGGAGGGCAGATTAGGGGTTAATACTATTTATTATAGGGTTAGTGAGGCGGATTAGGGGTTAATAACTTTATTATAGTAGCGCTCAGGTCTGCTCAGCAGATTAGGGGTTAATAAGTGTAGGCAGGTGGAGGCGACGTTGAGGGGGCAGATTAGGGGTTAATAAATATAATATAGGGGTCGGCGGTGTTAGGGGCAGCAGATTAGGGGTACATAAGGATAACGTAGGTGGCAGCGCTTTGCGGTCGGCAGATTAGGGGTTAATAAGTGTAGGTAGGTGGAGGCGACGTTGTGGGGGGCAGGTTAGGGGTTAATAAATATAATACAGGGGTCGGCGGTGTTTGGGGCAGCAGATTAGGGGTACATAAGGATAACGTAGGTGGCGGTCGGCAGATTAGGGTTTAAAAAAATTTATTTGAGTGTCGGCGATGTGGGGGGACCTCGGTTTAGGGGTACATAGGTAGTTTATGGGTGTCAGTGTACTTTAGAGCACAGTAGTTAAGAGCTTTATGAACCGGCGTTAGCCCAGAAAGCTCTTAACTACTGACTTATTTTCATGCGGCTGGAGTTTTGTCGTTAGATGTCTAACACTCACTTCAGAAACGACTCTAAATACCGGAGTTAGAAAGATCCCATTGAAAAGATAGGATACGCAATTTACGTAAGGGGATCTGCGGTATGGAAAAGTTGCGGCTGAAAAGTGAGCGTTAGACCCTATTTTGAGTGACTCCAAATACCGGCGGTAGCCTAAAACCAGCGTTAGGAGCCTCTAACGCTGGTTTTCACGGCTAACGCCAAACTCCAAATCTAGGTGCTAGTGTCTTATGGCAGAGGGATAGAACCAAACACTACTACTTGCTGATTTAAGGATCATACTTAGTATTCCCTTAGGTTTTTCTAATGGAAGCATCCTACTTTTAACTTATAATCCTGTAAGTAGAAATATATATATATAAAAAAATAAAAATAAAAACAATCAGTATAACAAGCAGTATTCACTAAAATATACATAGCAAACCTGACCCATATGTGTTAACAGCAATTGTGGGCATAACTATATCCTTATTAATGTTTGAGCTACTAAGACCCGCTTGTCAGGCTGAAATGTCCGTGGCATTGTCAGATTTGCAGAGTCCTGGAAAGCTGAAGAGGCAAGCTGCATAGTATGACGAATGGTCCTCCGAGCCTGCGTGTGACCTAACCTACTCCGGATCTCTGAGACTCAGCTATAGGGAGCACGGTAAGCTGGATATAAATGCTGTCTGGCTGAGCTATCAAACATTACCATTAGCAAAGTTCCCCAGGAGGTAGTGGTGTACCAGGAATCTCTGCCAGTCTCTTTGTGAACTCTTCTAGTGAAGAGAAACATCTGCGGGAGGGAGAGGTGGAGAGCTGTGCCCTCGCGGGAAGAAGTCAAGTCTTCAGTCCAGGCTTTTCTCCCCTCTTCTGGAGATGTCTTAGATAGGATGTGGGCAGTCGCCGCTGAGTGCCTGCAGCAATCGTCCGCATCTCCCAGGCTTTTGATCACTTCCAGTGTCAGAGCTGTTTGGGAGCATAGATAGTGGGAGGAAGAGAGCTGAGGGTGTAGCCCGGTAGCGGTCCGGATGGGCCTTATGAAATACATGACTGCAGCCGTAGTGCATGATGGCGCCTCAGAATACAGCTGCATCAGATCTCTATTTGCTGGCTCCTGTGGTGTGTTAGCTGAGACACGAGCAGGTAGTTCCTCCTGAGTGTGTTGATGCAGTTGCCGAGCTGGCAGGGAGCCTTCCATCTGATTTTCCCCAGGAGTGTCATAGGCTGACAGGGGAGTAGCGCCATCTTTGTTGCACATTTCAATAAGGGTATTCTTTAAGCCAAGGAAGTTTCTGTCGGCTTTGCTGCTTATGCCCTCCAGTAAAGTTATAAGGGATGCTGAGAGCTTCTCCATTTTAAGAGCAGCTCAGTAGAAGTGACATTCAGCTAGGTGTGGGACCGGGGGTTAGGCTAGCCCGACTAACGGGTAACTGACAGTCCTGATACCAAACTCCCTGGTGCAGCTGCAGCTGGCTGTGAGTTTTCTATATCAGTTGGGTTATCTTGAGCCCAAACTTGAAGTCCATGTCCTAGGGTTATGCCAGATTCAGGATACAGGCTATTTAGGTACTTAGTATGCCATAAAAGATAATTTTAGTAATCTGCCTTCAGGAGCTCTGTAATGGCACATCTTGCTAGCTTGGCGGTTGGCTCCGCCCCCCCACCTTTCCACTTCTTTAACAAAGAGTTGGACTGCAGAGGCTAGCGTTAAGGGCGGCATATAGTCAGAGTTTCTTTTTAAGCCTGAATCAATTGTAATAGGTACACTCGTCTGCTGCACCACCTGGGTCTCTGAAATAGAGGTTTCATATGGAAGTTCATTAGAATCCAGTAGTTGCACTAAGTCGGAAACAGCCAAGATATCATCTTTATCAATGTTTCTATCAATAGACTCTGCAACCGTAACGCTGCCTTGTCTCCCTTTTATTATAGATGACAAGACCACCTTACGTGCAAAGAGGTTAAGGTCCTTAATCACTGTAAATGTATCCAAAGCATTAGTTGGGCAGAAGGTCAAACCCTTTTTTAATAAATTTACATGGGCATTGTTGAGGGGGAAGGAGGACAAGTAGACTATTTGTAATTCGTCACTAACTATTGCTTAGAGGGGAATCAATTAAAAGTCCCCTCTGTAATCCTATCTCATTCTCATCCTCGACCCTACCCCTCTCCTCATGTTCCGCCCCCGTCTCTGGGGTCTTACTGTTTCTCTGGACAACTCCAAAGGATTTGGATCTATTTCTGTACCTTTTCCTACCTCCCCGTTTCCTTTCTTTTTTACCTGTGCTCTTACTCCCTGGTTTTTTATTTATTATCACCCTCAGCATCAGAGCAATCAGTCCCTGAGTCAAAGGAATTTTTATTTAAATAATATAATATAGACTTGGTTCTTTTTATAGTCATCTTGATCCTGACTTAGTTTCCTACATTTTCTCTGTTTGATTTCTTGCTGTAGTTTAGAGACTTACTCTTTTGTTTCATCATTTAATTTAGAGAATTTAGAGTCTCCCTTGAAGGTGTTAACCACCCTTACAGCCTCATCTATCTCAATTTTTATTTTTTCCAATTTCCTAATATCCTGGAAAGTAGAGGACCAGCCTACAAAAAACACACTGAGTTTGTATTAACTCTTTTAGAGTTTGTGCTAAACAACCATGTGTTTTCCTTCGACAACAAGTTCTATAAACAGATCAGAGGTACCGCGATGGGGGCAACATGTGCTCCATCATATGCTTGCCTCCATCTAGGTCTGTGCGAAACCCAAACATTATTTAATGAATTACAAAATTGGATTGAAGAACATGTCCTCATTTGGCTACGCTATGTGGACGACGTCTTCCTCCTTTGGAGGGGGACTGAAGATTCCCTTAAAGAATTTGTAGGTGTACTTAATAAAAACACTTACAATATTCTGTTGACTTTTGACTTCAACGAAAATGAACTCACATTACTTGATGTAAAAACCAAGAAAGAAGGGAACAACTTGGCCACTGAAATTTATCGCAAGGCTACTGCCACTAATAATATTCTAGAGGCATCAAGTCATCACCCTAAGTCACTAATTCGGGGTATCCCCGTAGGTCAATTCCTACGCCTAAGGCGTAATTGCTCAAGCCTAAGGAAATTCGATGTACATGCAATCGAAATGTTCAATAGGTTTGAGAATAGAGGTTATTCGAGACGAAACCTAAGATACGCATTAAATAGAGCCAGAAAAGAAGATAGGGACAACCTGCTCTATAGGACCAAGGATCAAGTAAAAATCTGAAGATAGAAGAGTGCGCATCATTACCCAATACAATTGTCACTTGGAAAGGATTCGCACAATTCTAAATGAAAAATGGCAATTCTTAAAAGCTGATGAGACGATCAGAAAAATAGTCGGAGATAAACCTTCTCTTTTTGCTAGGAGAGCTCCAAACTTGAAGGACAAATTGGTAAAAAGTCACTTCATAAAAAGTCCAAATGTGAATGACTGGTTGGAGGAGCATAGAAAAGTGAGGGGGTGCTTTCAGTGCGAACATTGTGTTCTATGTAAATATGTTGTCCGCACAAAAACCTTCGCCACAAGCTCTGCTGTCTACCCTATAAAACATTTTATTAACTGCAAAACTGAAAACTTAATTTATCTATTGTCCTGCAGTTGCCCGACCTTCTACATAGGAAAAACAAGACGAATGTTGAAGGACAGGGTTACTGAACACAGGGATGATATTAAGGCAGCGGAGGATGGTGACATAAAAAGCCTGTGTGTGTATGCATGTGTGTCCTGCTGTGTGTGTATGTCCCTCTGTGTGTAGGTGCCTGTGTGTGTCCTGCTGTGTGTGTGTGTGTGTGTATGCGTGTCCCTGTGTGTGTAGGTGCCTGTGTGTGTGTGAGTCCTGCTGTGTGTGTGTTTGTGTGTCCCTCTGTGTGCGTGTGTGTGTGTCTGTGTGTGTAGGTGCCTGTGTATGTGTGTCCTGCTGTGTGTATGTGTGTCCCTCTGTGTGTGTGTGTGTGTGTGTGTGTGTAGGTGCCTGTGTGGGTGTGGGTGTCCTGCTGTGTGTATGTGTGTCCTTCTGTGTGTGTGTGTGTCCCTCTGTGTGAAGGTGCCTGTGTGTCCCTCTGTGTGTGTGTCCCTCTGTGTGTGTGTGTGTGTGTGTGTAACCCTGTGTGTGTGTCCCTCTGTGTGTGTGTGTGTGTGTGTGTAACCCTGTGTGTGTGTGAGTGTGTGTGTATCCCTGTGTGTGTCCTGCTGTGTGTGTATATGTGTCCCTCTGTGTTTGTGTGTGTCCTTCTGTGTGTAGATGCCTGTGTGTGTGTCCCTCTGTGTGTATGTGTGTGTGTCTCTGTGTGTGTGTATTCCTGTGTGTGTGTCCCTGTTTGTGTGTGTATCCCTGTGTGTGTGTGTTTGTGTGTGTGTGGGGGGGGTCTCTGTGTCTGTCCATCTGTGTTTGTCTTTGTCCCTCTGTGTGTATCATTTTATAGTGTATCTAATATATCTGATACTAGCCAGTGCCTCCCCAGCCATTATTATTATTATAATTTATTTGTATAGCGCCGCCAAATTGTGTAGCGCTGACCTAACCTCACATCACTGATGCAGGGAACTATGAAAATGCTACATTAAATTGCATGTCCTTGTTTCTTTAAAAGAAAAAAAAGTACACATTTTCTCATCAAACTCTATCTTTATTATACTGAATTAAATGCTAATGTGAATGTACATCATGCCAGAAGATTTAATCTTGCAGTAATGACAGTTATACTGGTTATACAGGTTAGTATCTGATTTTCATAGTATAGGTAGGTAAGGAGCGCCAAAAGGCTAAAAAAAAAAAGGCTAAAAGGTGTGTAAATTATACAAATTCATACAAATGTATTATATTATAATAAAAACACAAAGTAGAGTAAGATAATAAAACAATTACACAGTAATTTAAAAAAGAAAAAATAATTAGAAAAAAAGGTTTAAATAAGTGAACACTTAAAGGGACACTAAACCTAATTGTTTTAATTCTTGATTCAGATAGAAAAATTTAAAATAGAAAAGTGGGGTAAAATATAATTTAAAAAAAATCTAAGGGATCTGGGAGATGGAGGGGGGTTGTTCTTTGGGGGGAAGCTACATTACTAAAAAAAAAAAGAAAAAGGGGAAAAAAAACATTTTTGGGGGGAAACTGGGTACTGGCAGACAGCTGCCAGTACCCAAGATGGCTCCCAGTAAGGTAGCGAGGGAAGGTTAGAGAGCTGTTTGGGGGGGGGTCAGGGAGATTGGGGGCTAAGGGGGGATCCTACACATCAGCATATGCAAATATGCTTAAAAATATATATTTTTTAAAAGATACCTTTTATTTAGTACTGGCAGACTTTCTGCCAGTACTTAAGATGGCGGTGACAATTGTGGGGTGGGGGAGGGAAGAGCGCTGTTTGGGAGGGATCAGGGGGTCTGATGTGTCAGGTGGGAGGCTGATCTCTACACTAAAGCTAAAATTAACCCTGCAAGCTCCCTACAAGCTACCTAATTAACCCCTTCACTGCTAGAGATAATGCACGTGTGATGCGCAGCGGCATTTAGTGGCCTTCTAATTACCAAAAAGCAACACCAAAGCCATATATGTCTGCTATTTCTGAACGAAAGGGATCCCAGAGAAGCTTTTACAACCATTTGTGCCATAATTGCACAGGCTGTTTGTAAATAATTTCAGTGAGAAGCCTAAAATTGTAAAAAAAGTAACATTTTTTTTTTATTTGATCGCATTTGGCGGTGAAATGGTGGCATGAAATATACCAAGATGGGCCTAGATCAATTCTTGGGGTTGTCTACTACACTAAACTAAAGCTAAAATTAACCCTAGAAGCTCCCTACATGCTCCCTAATTAACCCCTCCACTGCTGGGCATAATACACCTGTGGTGTGCAGTGGCATTTAGCGGCCTTCTAATTACCAAAAAGCAATGCCAAAGCCATATATGTCTGCTATTTCTGAACAAAGGGGATCCCAGAGAAGATTTTACAACCATTTGTGCCATAATTGCATAGGCCGTTTGTAAATAATTTCAGTGAGAAGCCTAAAATTGTGAAAAAGTGAACGATTTTTTTTTATTTGATCGCATTTGGCGGTGAAATGGTGGCATGAAATATACCAAGATGGGCCTAGATCAATTCTTGGGGTTGTCCACTACACTAAACTAAAGCTAAAATTAACCCTAGAAGCTCCCTACATGCTCCCTAATTAACCCCTCCACTGCTGGGCATAATACACGTGTAGTGCACAGTGGCATTTAGCGGCCTTCTAATTACCAAAAAGCAATGCCGAAGCCATATATGTCTGCTATTTCTGAACAAAGGGGATCCCAGAGAAGCTTTTACAACCATTTGTGCCATAATTGCACAAGTTGTTTGCAAATAATTTCAGTGAGAAACCTAAAGTTTGTGAAAAAATTTGTAAAAAAGTGAACATTTTTTTTTTATTTGATCTCATTTGACGGCGAAATGGTGGCATGAAATATACCAAAATGGGCCTAGATCAATACTTTGGGATGTCTTCTAAAAAAAATTATATATACATGTCAAGGGATAATCAGGCATTCCTGAAAGATATCAGTGTCCCAAAGTAACTAGCGCTAATTTTGAGAAAAAGTGGTTTGGAAATAGCAAAGTGCTACTTGTATTTATTGCCCTATAACTTGCAAAAAAAAACAAAGCACATGTAAACATTGGGTATTTCTAAACTCAGGACAAAATTTAGAAACTATTTAGCATGGTTATTTTTTTGGTGGTTAAAGTTAGAAAAAGTATGTTTTTTCCGTTTTTTCCTCATATTTTATATATTTTTTTATAGTAAATTATAAGATATGATGAAAATATATGATGAAAATAATGGTATCTTTAGAAAGTCCATTTAATGGCGAGAAAAACAGTATATAATATGTGTGGGTACAGTAAATGAGTAAGAAGAAAATTACAGCTAAACACAAACACCGCAGAAATTTAAAAATAGCCTTGGTCCCAAATGGACAGAAAATGGAAAAGTGTTGTGGTCATTAAGGGGTTAAAGATGTCAATGACCCAAGTCCACTAGAAAAATGGAGTAGATAAAATGAACCAAAACAAGTATGTGTATATTGGGTATACAATCCGAATTTGGGGAAAAAAACCAATAAAATGAAAAAATATGTGACCAAAGTAGGATTGGAGGATTAGTCCAATTATGTAGAAAAAAGTAACACCTAGATTTAGAGTTCTGCGGCCAAAGGGGTGCGTTAGCTATGCGTGCTTTTTTTCCCCTGCACCTTTTAAATACCCCTGGTATTTAGAGTTCACAGAAGGGCTGCGTTAGGCTCCAAAAAAGGAGCGTAGAGCATAATTTACCGCCACTGCAACTCTAAATACCAGCGGTGCTTACGGACACGGACGGCTTCAAAAACGTGCTCGTGCACGATTCCCCCATAGGAAACAATGGGGCCGTTTGAGCTGCAAAAAAGCAGCGTTCAGCTCCTAACGCAGCCCCATTGTTTCCTATGGGAAAACGCTTCCTAAGTCTGCACCTAACACCCTAACATGTACCCCGAGTCTAAACACCCCTAGCCTTACACTTATTAACCCCTAATCTGCCGCCCCCGCTATCGCTGACCCCTGCATTTTATTATTAACCGCTAATCTGCCGCTCAGTACACCGCAGCAACCTACATTATAGCTATTTACCCCTAATCTGCTGCCCTAACACCGCCGACCCATATATTATATTTATTAACCCCTAATCTGCCGCCCCCAACGTCGCCGCCACCTACCTACAATTATTAACCCCTAATCTGCCGACGGGACCTCACCGCTACTATAATAAAGTTATTAACCCCTAATCCGCCTCACTCCCGCCTCAAAAACCCTATAATAAATAGTATTAAACCCTAATCTGCCCTCCCTAACATCACCGACACCTAACTTCAAGTATTAACCCCTAATCTGCCGACCGGACCTCGCTGCTACTCTAATAAATGTATTAACCCCTAAAGCTAAGTCTAACCCTAACACTAACACCCCCCTAAGTTAAATATAATTTTTATCTAACGAAATAAAATAAATCTTATTAAATAAATTATTCCTATTTAAAGCTAAATACTTACCTGTAAAATAAACCCTAATATAGCTACAATAAAAATAATAATTATATTGTAGCTATTTTAGGATTAATATTTATTTTACAGGCAACTGTATTTATTTTAACCAGGTACAATTGCTATTAAATAGTTAATAACTATTTAATAGCTACCTAGTTAAAATAATTACAAAATTACCTGTAAAATAAATCCTAACCTAAGTTACAATTAAACCTAACACTACACTATCAATAAATTAATTAACTAAACTACCTACAATTATCTACAATTAAACCTAACACAACACTATCAATAAATTAATTACATACAAATACCTACAAATAAATACAATTAAATAAACTAACTAAAGTACAAAAAATAAAAAAGAACTAAGTTACAAAAAATAAAAAAATAATTTACAAACATTATAAAAATATTACAACAATTTTAAGCTAATTACACCTACTCTAAGCTCCCTAATAAAATAACAAAGCCCCCAAAATAAAAAAAAAAATGCCCTACCCTATTCTAAAATAAAAATTGAAAAGCTCTTTTACCTTACCAGCCCTTAAAAGGGCCTTTTGCGGGGCATGCCCCAAAGAATTCTGCTCTTTTGCCTGTAAAAATAAACATACAATACCCCCCCAACATTACAACCCACCACCCACATACTCCTAATCTAACCCAAACCCCCCTTAAATAAACCTAACACTAAGCCCCTGAAGATCTTCCTACCTTATCTTCACCATGCCGGGTATCACCAATCCGTCCAGAAGATGGTCCAAAGTCTTCATCCTATCCGGGCTATGTCTTCATCCAAGCGGGGGCTGAAGAGGTCCATCATCCGGGTGAAGTCTTCTATCAAGCGGCAACTTCAATTTTCTTTCTTCCGGCTCCATCTTCATCCCGCCGTCGCGGAACATCCATCCTGGCCGACGACTTCCCAGTGAATGACAGTTCCTTTAAGGGACGTCATCCAAGATGGCGTCCCTCGAATTCCGATTGGCTGATAGGATTCTATCAGCCAATCGGAATTAAGGTAGGAAAATTCTGATTGGCTGATGGAATCAGCCAATCAGATTCAAGTTCTATCCGATTGGCTGATCCAATCAGCCAATCAGATTGAGCTTGCATTCTATTGGCTGTTCCGATCAGCCAATAGAATGCGAGCTCAATCTGATTGGCTGATCCAATCAGCTAATCGGATTGAACTTGAATCTGATTGGCTGATTCAATCAGCCAATCAGAATTTTCCTACCTTAATTCTGATTGGCTGATAGAATCCTATCAGCCAATCAGAATTCGAGGGACGCCATCTTGGATGACGTCCCTTAAAGGAACCGTCATTCGTCGGGAAGTCGTCGGCCAGGATAGATGTTCCGTGTCGGCGGGATGAAGATGGAGCTGGAAGAAAGAAGATTGAAGATGCCGCTTGATAGAAGACTTCAGCCAGATGATGGACCTCTTCAGCCCCCGCTTGGATGAAGACTTCAGCCGGATGATGGACCTCTTCAGCCCCCGCTTGGATGAAGACATCGCCCAGATAGGATGAAGACTTTGGACCCTCTTCTGGATGGATCGGTGATACCTGGCGTGGTGAAGATAAGGTAGGAAGATCTTCAGGGGCTTAGTGTTAGGTTTATTTAAGGGGGGTTTGGGTTAGATATGGGGGGATGTGGGTGGTGGGTTGTAATGTTGGGGGGGTATTGTATGTTTTTTTTACAGGCAAAAGAGCAGAATTCTTTGGGGCATGCCCCACAAAAAGACCCTTTTAAGGGCTGGTAAGGTAAAAGAGCTTTTCAATTTTTATTTTAGAATAGGGTAGGGCATTTTTTTATTTTGGGGGGCTTTGTTATTTTATTAGGGGGTTTAGAGTAGGTGTAATTAGCTTAAAATTGTTGTAATATTTTTATAATGTTTGTAAATTATTTTTTTATTTTTTTGTAACTTTAGTTAGTTTATTTAATTGTATTTATTTGTAGGTATTTGTATGTAATTAATTTATTGATAGTGTAGTCTTAGATTTAATTGTAACTTAGGTTAGGATTTATTTTACAGGTAATTTTGTAATTATTTTAACTAGGTAGCTATTAAAAAGTTATTAACTATTTAATAGCTATTGTACCTGGTTAAAATAAATACAAAAATGCCTGTAAAATAAATATTAATCCTAAAATAGCTACAATGTAATTATTATTTATATTGTAGCTATATTAGGGTTTATTTTACAGGTAAGTATTTAGCTTTAAATAGGAATAATTTATTTAATAAGATTTATTTTATTTTGTTAGATTTAAATTATATTTAATTTAGGGGGGTGTTAGTGTTAGGGTTAGACTTAGCTTTAGGGGTTAATACATTTATTAGAGTAGCGGCGAGGTCCGGTCGGCAGATTAGGGGTTAATACTTGAAGTTAGGTGTCGGTGATGTTAGGGAGGGCAGATTAGGGGTTAATACTATTTATTATAGGGTTTTTGAGGCGGGAGTGAGACGGATTATGGGTTAATAACTTTATTATAGTCTTGTCGTTAGATTTCTAACACTCACTTCAGCCAAGACTCTAAATACCAGTGTTAGAAAGATCCCATTGAAAAGATAGGCTACACAATTGGCGTAGGGGGATCTGCGGTATGGAAAAGTCGTGGCTGGAAGTTGAGCGTTAGACCCTTTCCTGACTGACTCTAAATACCAGCGGGGGCGGCCAAAACCAGCGTTAGGACCCCCTAACGCTGGTTTTGACGGCTAACGCAGAACTCTAAATCTAGGCATATATTTGTAAAGTGTCCAGATTACGAGTTGTGCGTTATGAGCTGTGCATTGCTAACTTGCAGTTTTTTCTCACCGCTCACTTCCCTGCAGCGCTGGTATTACAGGTTTTTATCAACCCGGCGTTAACAGGCAAGAAGTGAGCATAGAGCAAAATTGTGCTCCACACTGCACTCCAATACCAGTGCTGCTTAAGTGAGCGATGAGCTGGTTATACGTGCTCGTGCACGATTTCCCCATAGACATCAAAGGGGAGAGCCGGCTGAGAAAAAGTCTAACACCTGCAAAAAAGCAGCATAAAACTCAGTAACGCAGCCCCATTGATTCCTATGGGAAAACTAAAGTTATGTTTACACCTAACACCCTAACATGAACCCTGAGTCTCAACACCCCTAACCTTAATATGCCGCCCCCGACATCGCCGACACCTGCATTATACTTATTAACCCCTAATCTGCTGCTCCGGACATCGCCGCTACCTACATTATATTTATTAACCCCTAATCTGCTGCCCCTAACATCGCCGCAACTTACCTACATTTATTAACCACTAATTTGCCGCCCACAAAATTACTGCCACTATTCTAAATGTATTAACCCCTAAACTTAAGTCTAACCCTAACACCCCCTAACTTAAATATAATTTAAATAAATCTAAATAAAATTAATATCATTAACTAAATTATTCCTATTTAAAACTAAATACTTACCTATAAAATAAACCCTAAGCTAGCTACAATATAACTAACTAATCCTAAAGCCCGTTCACACGGGCCATGTTGTGCAGTCTCTCTTTCTCTCTTTATTATAGTGGCGGCAATGTCCAAAGCAGCAGATTAGGGGTTAAAAATTTATTATAGTGTTTGCGATGTGGGAGGGCCTCGGTTTAGGGGTTAATAGGTAGTTTATGGGTGTTAGTTTACTTTTTAACACTTTAGTTATGAGTTTTATGCTACAACTTTGTAGTGTAAAACTCATAACTACTGACTTTAAATTGCATTGGGAATCTCGGAGGTAGAGGGTGTACCGCTCACTTTTTGGCCTCCCAGAACAAACTCATAATACCGGCGCTATGGAAGTCCCATAGAAAAAAGCCTTTACAAAATTTACGTAAGTTGGTTTGTGGTAAGGCCAAAAAAGTGTGCGGTACACCTATACCTGCAAGACTTGTAATAGCAGTGGGCGTAAAAAAGCAGCGTTAGGACCTGTCATTGTTGTCAACGCTGTTTTTTTACCTTAAAGCACAACTCGTAATCTAGGCTTAAAAAAAATGTATTGGAAACAAAAATGCAATGAACTATATCAATAGGTCAATATATAAATAGAAACAACAAACTTAAAAAACATTTATTCAAGTTGTCTGCGTCTTTAAATCCCCAAACAAAATTCAGACTTCTTTAGCTCGTTGACAAAGAAAAACAAAGAAGCTCATAGTGTAACTATCCACACACAATACTTGCAACAGTGTACTCACACTTCCAGGAGCTACAGATATCTCAAAATATAAATCCCTGATAGCAGGAACTTGCTTCTTAAACTATGTATTATTTGTACATAGTTACATTAAAAAGTACTTAAAACGGGACTGCCGGTGGGTGGAGCTACAGTGTGACGGTGCTCGGCAAGAGCTCCGTAAACGAAGTACCATTTAACACTAAATTATATAGCCACACTGGTTCCCAAACTTTCCCTTGGCATTGTTAAGTAGCCTGGAGGTATCGTGCACTCACGATATTGGTGTTTGAGAGGCGCAACATCTACAACCTCACCACCGGCCTAACAGCAAAGAAGGTGCTAGTCGCCATTTTCCCGGCTCTAGAAGACCTGCCGTCTAAAGCTCCCTGCGTGGCCTCAGCTGCCTCTGTTGGAATCTGGGAAAGTCTCTCCTGGAGCAGGCGGTAAGCTGTATATACAGTATATATAGCAAACATCTGTAAAAAGCACCGTTGCGCTTGAATCCCCTATATGTAGTGCAGTTACTTTTTCCTGGGATAGACACTGTGGACCGTTGTAAAGTGCAAAAAGAAAAAGAAAAAAAAAAAACCCTGGCAAACCCAGACGCTGTATAAAGCTTTCCACGACTAGGGACGAGCTGAGAGAGTTATATTATGCTAAAGAATTAGTTATACTGTGGGTCAGTATATGTAAGAACTATATCTACACCTCGCAGAGTCCTTGCCCCTAATCCAACATCCCTTAGGTATCCGAGTGTACCGCAAGGAGACCACAGTAGAGACATAAACAACTGGAGAGAAAACCAAAAATAGATATGGAGACATGATAATATACTTTGCTTATATTAATCTCTGATACAGCGAGTATTAGGTTCACGTATCTTTATTTATTGCATGAAAGTCCCTGAAAATAAGAAGGGGAGAAAGGAGAAGATTACTTATTTTACCTTTTCTGGATTGCACACTGTTTTAAATCTTTGCATGGACTATACTACTGCTCAGCTCCTGTGCGGTGGCCACCTCACAAGGCTATATGGAGAGATATTTACTAACTCCCAGGATGTCTAACAGCAGTAAAACCCAGCAAGATAAAAAAACAAAGCAGCCCCCATATCCAACCCACACCGCTTCACCCACGAAATTGACCCCTCCACACGTGGAAGGGGGACCTCAGACAGGGTAACAACACCTTAATGCCCTACTCTTGTCTAAACTAGACACTCTGCAAAAAGGTATGGACACCTTAACAACTGAAGTTAAACAATTCAACTCTAGACTGGCAGGAGCGGAGCAACGAATATCTGACTTAGAAGACGGTCATTGCTCCTCCACAAACCAACTTAAGAAAGTTGATGACTTGGAGAATCGCTCCCATAGGAATTAAGTCAGATTGGTTGGCTTCCCTGAATCAATCCGCCCCTAAAAGTTACTTTATTTTGCGGAGCACTCACTTCCCAGTTTATTGAATGTTCCTGCTGAATATCTATCGTTGAAAGTAGAGAGGGCACACCGAATTTGAGGTGACAGAACGGCAATAGCAGGAAAAGGCACTCCCCCTCGTGGGGTGATGATAAAATATCTCAATTTCCAATCCAAAATCCAACTCCTGCGAGCTTACAGGAAAACAGAAATGCTACTCTATGATGAAAAAAGACTCTACCTCTTCCAGTTGCAAAGAAGCAAAAGGGCTCTGCCCCCCTGTGCAGCTCCCTGCATAAAGAGAAATGCCAGGCTATTCTTCTGTTCCCGGCCCGTCTAAAACTCTGCACTGAGCAGGGTTTTAAATTCTTCGACTCGCCTGGAGATGCCCAGGTTTTTCTGGATCAGGAAACTGACCCACCTACTTGCCCTTCTCCGATCCAGAGGGACCCTCCTGGCTGAACTGGCTGGGAGATGGTTCCAGCCACTTTTGGGTTAGGATACAAACCCCGAAATAAAGAACTTTTTATGAAGATCCAGGAAATCTGCAAAATAGACTGGTATTGTACTTCATTGTATGGTTCTGACTTTACACTGTTTATTGCTGTTGTCCTTGTTTTGTTTTGGTTAAAGTATTTATTGTTGTTTTTTGTTATATGCTATAACTCTAAAACTAGTGAAAGGCACTTCCACATGCTCACTTCTGGTTTCAATGGCTGTCTATATCTAACTCACACACACTCTAGAAGGCACTAAAGATTCTATCCTGGAATGTGGGAGGGATTATCTCCCCCATTAAAAGAAAGGCTATATTGACCCAACTAAAGAAAACACAGGCCCATATCATGCTCCTACAAGAGACTCACCTAAATGCCCCGGAGCATGACAAACTAAAAGCTGGATGGATCTCAGAGGTCCTTAGTGCTCCCTATAACAGCTCCAGTAGAGGGGTAGCAATCTTTTTTCGCAAAGGCTTAGATTACCAGATAGAGGACAAGATAATAGACTCAGAAGGGAGATTCATTATTGTTAAATTCTAATGGCAGGGAGACTGGTACACTATGTGTAATATTTATGGCCCTAACCAAAGAGCACCTACATTCTGGCCCTAGCTGCCTCTATGGCTCATTTTCTAGACGCTAAACTAATAATGGTGGGGGACTTCAACCTAACACCAAATATAGCCTTAGATAGATTTAGGGATCCTACCAGCCTCGCCCCTGCTAGAACTCAAAGAGACATGACGACATTTCCCCTTAAAGTATTTGATGTTCTTTACAACACGTTGGGACTACAAGACATATGGAGGCGACGTAACCCTACAGGTAGGGACTATACTTGTGCCTCTCGGGCACACAATTCCCTTTCCCGAATTGACCTTTTTCTTACCTCCAGTTCACTGGAGTTACTGATTACAGACACTAAGATTGCCAACATCACAATCTCAGACCATGCACCTACGTATCTCTCTGACTCTCTTACAGTCCCCTACACCTACAAACAAGCGGGTGTTTAGATTCCCAAACTACCTCATTAAATCCCCCCTACTTTAATATGTACATGACGAAACAGTGAGATGACTTTGTAGTAAATAACAGAGCACATTTAAATACTCTGGCAATTTTTTGGGAAACAGCCAAGGCTTTTCTGAGAGGCGATATTATTGCATATCTCACTAAACAAAAACGTCTCCAGAATAAGAGAGAGGAATATCACAATGCACAACTAACCACTACCTATGCCCGTTACTGCCAACACCCCACCCCAACTAACAGAACTGCCTATTTTGCTGCAAGACAGGAGAGAGATACCTTTCTGTTGCAAAATACAAGACGCCAGGACAATAGAAACCAGGGATATTTCTTGAGGCATGGTAACAGGTCTGGAAGATTTCTGGCCTTGCTGGTCAAAATCAAGCAAGCCAACAGAGGGGTGCCCGCTCTTATGAGCCAGGGCCATCTAACAAATAACTCAGCTGACATAGTCTCAGAATTTGCTAACTTTTACTCCAAACTATATAAATCACAACCAACGCATGAAAATGCGCAGCGAAAGTTTTGGGACAAACTTGTCCTCCCCAAATTAACGCCTGACCAACTAGACAGTCTAAATGCCCCGATCTCCCTGGAAGAGGTCACCAAAACAATTAAGTCACTTGCGCTTGGGAAAACTCCAGGCCCAGACAGACTCCCGACTGAATTCTACGGACTCCTTTCTGACCAAATCTCCCCAATACTGACTAACCTATTTGGACATTACTTCAGGGATCAACATACCCCCTCTAATACTTTCTCTGCTGCAAATATCACGGTTATGCACTGTGACAAAACCAATCTTGCCACTGTACATTGGAGGGCCTGTTATGGAACATTCTTTGGGCTGGAGGTACATGGGCTTAAGGATACCCAGAGACTGCATGGAAATATGGAATTTTATATGCTGGACACCCCATGTACTTTCATACCTCTGTCTTATGTCTATGTCACCCTGTATCCATAAATACAGGATGGGTACAGGGTGTGAGTGCCCCTTGTGGGAGCAATTGTGACTCTATAAGCAAAGTGGGCATAAAAGACTTTATAGCTAATAAGAACTGTTCCTATATTCTGTAATAAGATGTATTCTATGTATGTTTAAGATCTGATTGTGTCTCAGGAGTCTGTCTGGGTAAACTGATTGTGTCCTTGTGTGATTATGTTAACTAGACTGCCCAACATCAGATTGTCTGAGTAAACGTTCTTCCCTAGTTAATTAACTTAATATGTTAATCTGTTTTACCTGTGAATAGACAGTTGTTAGAGGTTTGATGCATTGTTCATATGTCTGCTTTACTGTTAAACCAATGCCCTTTGTAACCTGAAGCGAGGGTGTATAAATCTGTGTGCTGCCTTCAAATAAAGGAGATATTCTGTTGAAACCTGAAAACTGGCTGGTTTGTGAATTGCTGATTCCCTATGCAGGACGTTGTTCCCTGGTATTAACCCTTGGTACACAGTTGGTACCGTAACATTGGTGGCAGCGACGGAATGAACCTTATCGCCCAGAAGAGCAACTACACAAGCCAGTAACCTCAGGAAGAGGGGGATTATTACAATACTGACTAAGATGGAAAAGAGAAAAGTAAATTTTGCAGCTTTTAAAAACTTCCTGGAAACAGAAGGAGAGATTGATGGGTACCTTGCGGATTTTGAGAGGCAATGTGCACTACACAAGGTACCCGCAGAGGACTGGGTCACGATATTATCTGGAAAATTATCCGGCCGGGCCAGAGAGGCTTTTCGGGCCATTCCAGATGAGGAAGTCAGGGATTATAATACTGTAAAAGAGGCTCTGCTCTCCAGGTATGCGGTTACACCGGAGGCATACCGGAGACGGTTCAGAGACACTGTTAAATTAGCTGGAGATTCCTACCTTGAGTGGGCATGTAAGGTGCACCGCACAGCAGCTCACTGGATAGCGGGGTGCCAAGCCATATCTGGGGAAGAGGTGCTGCAGCTATTCCTGTTGGAACATTGCTTCGACAAATTACCCGCAGGAGTTCGAGAGTGGGTTCGGGACCGTAAACCCTCCACCCTGCAGGAAGCGGCTCGCTTGGCAGATGAGTATACGGATGCCCGCAAACTGGACATTGCTACCACTAAGCCCCCTGCTAGAGTGGAGTACAGACCCCCAGTCACCCCAGCAGCTGCCAGTTACCAAACCCCGGCGCACCGCTATACCACACGGCCTCCGGCCACGAACTACCCTCAGAGAGCCCTGTTCAATTCGCGGGGCTACTCACAACCTATTCGGTGCTTTAGATGTAAGCAACTAGGGCACAAAAGACCAGAGTGTCCCCTAAACGCAGCGAACCAAGCGCAGTCCTGGAGAAGACCCGCCGGCGGAATCCCACGTAATCCTCAGCCTGCGGCCCGCTACGTAGAGGCGCAAGAATGCTGGAGCATCCTACATGAGACAGACCTTGTGCAAGCTGCCCACCGGAATAACCGGCAACTGGTTAAAGTGAATGGGAAGAAGGTCAGTGGTCTACGGGATACTGGTGCTACCATGACCTTGCTTCAAAAGAACTTGGTGTCTGAGAAACAGTACACTGGAGACACTGTGGCTGTGAGGGTAGCAGGGGGCGATGTGTTCAGCCTACCTGTTGCCAGGGTACATTTGGATTGGGGAGTGGGCGCTAGACCTGTGAATGTGGGGGTCAAGAAGGACTTACCTGCTGATGTTCTTCTTGGAAATGACTTGGCCCCCCTTGTTTCTGCCTACGCTCCTATGGGTCCCGCTGATGTTAACTCTGTGACTACCCGTGCCCAGATCCGTGCAGCAGAGACTGACCCACCTGCTGCTAAGCCCCAGGACGCTGAGCTCAGTAAATCTCTATCCGCTATTGATATGTGGAGGTCCCGTTACAATGCGCTGATGAAGGAGAAGAGGAGCGCAGAGGAAAAAGCACGTTTAGAACAGGAATCTCTGCTAGACAAGCTGCACCGACAGACTGCAGAAAACACCAGCTTGAGAGTGGAACATGAAACATTAAAGACAAACTTAGTGACACTGGAGGAGAAGCTGACGCTGGCTCATAGTGAGGTGCAGCAACTCAAGGGCACCCTATGTCAGTATGAAGGGATTGTGGATACCTATAAAGAGCAGGTACAGAAAACTCGTAAAGAAGCTGATGGGATTTTGAAGGACTGTTTGGCCCTGGTCTGGGCACTGAGGAATTTGAACCCTTGTTTGTATGGACAGGAATTCTCTCTCATAACGGGAATACAGATGGATTGTCCCAGCAAACTGACATGCCTACCAGGCGCTCTGGTGGTATATGCCACAGTATATACCCTGGACAGCCGAGCATGACAAACCAGAGGGAGAGGAGTTTGATGGTCCTGTCCCCCAGCAACACGGCTGTTTAGCCAAAGGGGAGACAATTGGTCTCCCCCTCCAGCAGCACAGCTATGTATCCGAAGGGGAGACAGTCGGTCTTCCCCTCCAGCAACCAGGCTCCCACCAGGCTACTTCCATGGTAGTGCTGGCACCCGGGCAGAGTACAGCTGGTCTCTGCCCACCTCGCAACCCACCAATTCAGCGTACCAGTCCCCCACACAGCTGTGGTGAGGCACCTGGACATGGACAAGTTTTCCCCGTACTCAGGTGTAGTAACCATTTATTGTGGGTGGGCTGTACTACTAATTGTGTTTTATGGGTGGGTTGCTGGACTAACCAGGGCACTGACCGGCAGGAGGTCAGATACCCTGTTAGTCTGTTTGGAAAAGGGGAGAGATGTGACAAAACCAATCTTGCCACTGTACATTGGAGGGCCTGTTATGGAACATTCTTTGGGCTGGAGGTACATGGGCTTAAGGATACCCAGAGACTGCATGGAAATATGGAATTTTATATGCTGGACACCCCATGTACTTTCATACCTCTGTCTTATGTCTATGTCACCCTGTATCCATAAATACAGGATGGGTACAGGGTGTGAGTGCCCCTTGTGGGAGCAATTGTGACTCTATAAGCAAAGTGGGCATAAAAGACTTTATAGCTAATAAGAACTGTTCCTATATTCTGTAATAAGATGTATTCTATGTATGTTTAAGATCTGATTGTGTCTCAGGAGTCTGTCTGGGTAAACTGATTGTGTCCTTGTGTGATTATGTTAACTAGACTGCCCAACATCAGATTGTCTGAGTAAACGTTCTTCCCTAGTTAATTAACTTAATATGTTAATCTGTTTTACCTGTGAATAGACAGTTGTTAGAGGTTTGATGCATTGTTCATATGTCTGCTTTACTGTTAAACCAATGCCCTTTGTAACCTGAAGCGAGGGTGTATAAATCTGTGTGCTGCCTTCAAATAAAGGAGATATTCTGTTGAAACCTGAAAACTGGCTGGTTTGTGAATTGCTGATTCCCTATGCAGGACGTTGTTCCCTGGTATTAACCCTTGGTACACTGTTGGTACCGTAACATGCACAAACCAGGCAGAGACCCGACTCTCCCAGAATCATATTGACCTATATCCCTTTTAAATGTTGACTACAAGTTACTAACCAAATTACTGGCTGACCGACTAAAACATATTCTCCCCCATATTTTGCATCCAAATCAAACAGGCTTCACTGCCCACCGCTCCTCGGTAACCAATATCCGGAAAGTTCTCCATGCTGTCTCTCACGCAAAATGGAACGATTCATACTCTCCCGGAGGCCTTCTTGCTGTCCTTGGACGCAGAGAAGGCCTTTGACAGGGTGGAATGGGCTCACCTTTTTCTCTCTATGGAGCACTTTGGTATCTCGGGCCACTTCACTACTTTCCTTAGAAATATCTACTCCAACCCGGTGGCGTATCTACTGATCAATAATCTTTACTCCTCTCTGGTTTCTATTCAAAGGGGAACCCGCGAGGGTTGCCCTTTATCCCCACTTCTTTTAACCTGGCATTGGAATCTCTGTCGATCTACCTACGAGAAATTTTCCCCGGTATTAATTTGAATTCTTATAAACTCCAAATTGCCCTTTATGTGGACGATATGCTGCTCTTCATATCAAACCCACAGATTTATGTCCCAAAGATCTTAGACTCGATTCAGGTATTCGGAGAATTCTCAGGCTGTAAGATAAACGTCTCAAAATCAGAGATTTTATGGCTCCACCGGAAAACAGAGGGTGCAGCTAGCTCCGTTATACCCTTTTCGTACCGCTCCATATTATTAAAATGATGATCCTGCCCAAACTTCTTTACCCTATGCAAATGCTGCCCCTCTTACATTGATGTAAGGATATAGCATTCTTAAATAGCATATTTTGAGCCTTCCTTTGGAAGGGCAGCAAGCCTCGTATAGGTGTGCGCAAGCTTCATCTCCCCTTTTTAAAGGGAGGACTGGGTCTACCGAACTTGCTCTACTAAAATTGGGCCTCTTTGGCAAAGTTGGTGCTGGAAAGGATACTAAATACCCAACACTTCTCCAGTGCTCATCTGGAAGAAGCCTCACTGCCTCAAGTGTCCCCCTCCTTCCTGCCACATGCAACCCTATCTGAGCTCCCAACATCGGTACAGGGTCATCCTATGTTCCGGGATGTTCTTTTGGGCTGGAAAGCCATGACTAATACCGTGGCCTGGGACCCTCACCATACTAAATACCTGCCCATTACGGGAAACCCTAGATTTCTACCTGGATCAATGTACCCGATTTTCCAGTCCTGGAAAACCCTAGGTATAGATAATATTGCCAAACTTTTAGATACTGCTACTAAATCTGTTCTCCCTTTTGACGCTATTTGTAGGAAATACTTGACCCCATATAACAGTAGGTTTGCCTATTTTCAAATCCGGCACTATATTAACCATATTTTACAGACCTGTGAGACGTTTTGGGATAAGTCGCCTCTGGCCCGAACTATTACACAGTTTCAACCACAAAACTTTGCTATTTCCCCAATTTATAATGAGTTGATATTAGCTAAACTTCCTGATATGCAGTTAAATCTCTTCATAGAAACATAGAAACATAGATATTGACGGCAGATAAGAGCCATAGGCCCAGCAAGTCTGCCCGACCTTACCTAACAGTATAAACTTATCTAGTTCGTAGGATAGCCCTATGCTTGTCCCATGCATTTTTAAAGTCCCCCACAGTGTTTGTTGCTACTACCTCTTGAGGAAGTTTATTCCATAAATCAATCACTCTTTCTGTAAAGAAGTGCTTCCTCAAATTACTTCTGAATCTACTACCCTTTAGCTTGAGCTCATGACCCCTTGTTCTTGAATTTTCCATTTTATGTAAAATACCCACAGCCTCAGTTTTACTAAACCCTTTAATGTACTTGAAAGTTGCTATCATATCACCTCTTTCCCTTCTCTCCTCTAAGCTATACATATTTAGGTCATTGAGCCTATCCTGGTAAGTTTTATTTTTTAGACCATGTACCATTTTGGTAGCCCTCCTTTGCACAGATTCAAGTTTGTTAATATCCTTCTGAAGATATGGTCTCCAGAACTGCACACAATACTCAAGATGAGGCCTAACTAATGATCTATAAAGTGGCATAAGAACCTTACTATTTCTGCTGCAAATACCTCTACCAATACATCCAAGCATTCTGCTAGCCTTACTCGCTGAATTACTACATTGTTTACTAAGTTTTAAATCATCTGAAATAATAATTCCCAAGTCCTGTTCCTCGTCTGTAACAGTCAGTAAAGTGTCATTGAGTCTGTAATTAACATTTGGATTTTTCTTCCCTAAATGCATTATTTTACACTTTGCTGTGTTAAACTTTAGACCCCAGTCATTTGTCCAATCCTCCAATTGTTGTATATCACTTCTCATTTTGTCTACCCCCCCGGAACATCCACTCTGTTGCAAATTTTTGTATCATCTGCAAAGAGACATACTTTCCCCTGTAGCCCTTTGCTGATATCGCAGATAAATATGTTAAACAAAACAGGCCCCAGAACTGACCCCTGAGGAACACCACTAGTAACAGCCCCCTTTGCTGAATGAACTCCATTTACTAAGACACTTTGTTTTCTGTCCTTAAGCCAGCATTCCACCCAGTTCACAATTTTTGAATCTAGACCAAGGAGATATAGTTTGTGAATAAGTTTATTGTGTGGGACGGTGTCAAATGCTTTGCTGAAATCTAGATATGCTACATCAACTGCTCCTCCCTTGTCTAATACTTTTGTTACATAATCAAAGAAGTCAATTAGATTAGTCTGACATGATCTCCCTGAAGTAAAACCATGCTGATTTTGGTCCTCTAAATTGTTTGTCTTTATGTAAGTCATAATTCTTTCTTTTAAGAGGCTTTCCATTAATTTCCCTACTACTGAAGTTAAACTAACTGGCCTGTAGTTGCCAGATTCTTCTCTACTGCCCTTTTTATGAAGGGGTATTACATTTGCTATTCTCCAATCATCTGGGACAGCTCCTGTTAATAGTGACTGATTAAACAGATCAGTTAATGGGACAGTTAGCACTGATCGAAGTTCATTTAAAACCCTTGGATGAATATTATCAGGACCCACTGCCTTTGTAACATTTATTTTTGATAATGCTAACAAAACCTCATCCTCTGTAAAAAGATTACTGTTAAGCTTGTTTCTATTTTGCGTTGCATCCCTTAATGTAGACATTGTATCTTCACAATCTTTAGTGAAAACAGAACAGAAGTAATCATTGAGACAGTCTGCAATCTGCTTATCTCCTTCTATTATTCTACCATCAACTGATTTCAATTTTACTATTCCTACCTTATTTTTTCTTCTTTCACTGATATATCTAAAGAATGTTTTGTCCCCATGTTTTACTGACTGTGCTATCTTCTCTTCTGCATGAGCTTTAACCTTCCTAATTAACAGCTTAGTCTTTTTTTGTTGGAGTCTCCATATTTTCATATCATCATCTGCTTGTGTGTGTCTGTAATTTTTATAAGCTATCTTTTTTGTCTTTACAGCATGTGCTACTTCTTTGGAAAACCAAATTGGTTTCCGCTTTCTTTTACTTTTACAGACATGTCTAATACAGTGTGCGGTTGCATCTAAAATGGCACCTTTCACAAATTCCCACTGTTCTTGAACCCCTGTAATAAGAGTTTTCCCCTTTAAATAGTTCTTTAGGTATTCTCCCATTAATGAAAAATCTGCCGTCCTAAAGTCTAAAACTTTTGTTTTAGTCTGGGTGGACAGTTCCTGAACATGAATACTAAACCAAACAGATTGATGATCACTGGATCCTAAGTTCTCACCTACAGACACATCTGAAACTGTATCACTGTTTGTAAGTATTAGATCTAATATAGCTTCCTTACGAGTTGGTTCCTTGACTAATTGTTCAAGTGATTCCCCTAGCAGAGATTCAAGAATATACCTGCTTCTAGCCGATCTGGCAGAAGGAATCTTCCAGTCTATATCTGGCAAATTAAAGTCCCCCAGTACTATAACCTTACCCTTCATGGTCATTTTGGTTATTTCATCTAATAACAGATTGTCCAGTTTTTCATCCTGCAATGGAGGCCTATATACAACCCCTATTCTAAAAACATTTTTATCTCCAATTTCCAAAGTCACCCAAATACTTTCCACCTCATCATTTGTTCCTACAATTTCAGTAACCTTTATATTTTCATTTACATACAAAGCAACTCCTCCACCTTTCTTTCCTACTCTGTTCTTTTTAAATAACCTGTATCCAGGTATGACTATGTCCCAGTCATGCAAATCATTGTACCATGTTTCTGTTATAGCTACTAAATCCAAGTTGTCCCTAGTCATTATTGAAATGAGTTCAGGTAATTTATTTCCTAAGCTGCGAGCATTTGTGCTCATGGCACGAAGAATTTTTCTACTAGAATTTCTAGAATTGTTACTTGGACTAACAGTTTTGGCATGCTGTGGGGGGCAGGTGGATATATTAATGCTACCCCCCTTTATTAGTTTAAATGATTTCTAATAAAGTATTTAAACTCCTCTCCCAGATACTCTGTTCCTTTAGCATCCAAATGCAAGCCATCTCTCCTAAATAACCTAGTATCTTTCCAAACAGAGCTATAATGGCCAATAAAACCAAATCCTCGTTCCCTGCACCACTTATCTAACCAAGAATTAAATGTTGTTATCCGCTCCATCTTTCCTGCTTCCTGGCCATACACAGGTAAAATAGCAGAAAATGATAGAGTTGATGCCACAGTCTCTAAATGATTACCTAGGTCACAAAACTCTTTCTGAACAGCAGCAACATGATTACTAGCCAGATCATTTGTTCCTAAATGTACAATCACATCTAACTCACTTCCCTTTTCTGCTGCCTTAACAATTCTCAAAATACGATTCTTATCCCTGTGAGCAGTAGCTCCTGGAAGACATCTAACCTCCCTTGTTTCTCCTTTACTTTCACCTAAATACACATTCCTCAAAATAGAGTCACCCACTAACAGTCTTTTTCTCAAAAACACATCTGCAGTTCTTTCCTGTGTTATGTTACCTTGAGAATCAGGTGCCAATAGATTTAAATTACCTGTTACAGCTTCAGAGGGCTCAGAAACAGCAATCTCCTCATCACAAGTATATTCGGCAAGAGCAGCATAGGAGTTTTGCAATGGCAGAGGTTGTGGGCAATGCTTCTGGTCTACTGTTCTAATTCTTCCAGAGCCTACAGTGATCCATCTGCCTCTCCTTGCTGATCTCTGGGGTAGAGGGGCTTCTTTCTGAGGCAGCTTTGTAGAGGTAACAGGTATGTTACTTACCTTAGCTTGAAGTTTAGCTATTTCCTCCCTTAACAGGGAAAACTGCTTACAAACAGGACAGCCCCTAAATCTCCAAAAAGTAGAACGATTAAAAAGTGCAAAACACCCATTGCACTGTATCTGAGACATTTTAAACTATGCAACACTTTAACAATAAGAAAAATATAAGTATTATTTACTACTGAATAAGCCTGAATAACCCTGAATAACTCCTGAAATAACTCAAATATCCTTATGTATTTGATCCTTTTGTAGTTTGATCTCTTTGCTAAGAAGCAGAGCTAAATGTTTAGCAGAGCTAAACAGATCTCTTTAAATACCCTCAGAAAGATAGGGTGGGGTCCCTCCTAATTGCTCACCTATGCAAACAATCTAATTGTTATCTAATTGCAATACTAAAAACCAGAATACAAAAGAATGTAAATTAACTCAAACCTTTAACTATTCAATTTCTGTAGTGAAACTAATTCACAGTTCAGGTCTACCACCTTTAACTATTCAATTTCTGTAGTGAAACTAATTCACAGTTCAGGTCTACCACCTATAAAAAAACAAAATATAAAGTTAATAGAAATACAAAATATATTATCTGAAAGTACTTCAGTGCTTGGAATAGGAGATTGCCTAGAGTGTCTACTGTTAAGATTATTTATGATAGCCTAAGCCTAACTTGGTCTGCAACCCTTGCCGCAGACCTCAGAGAATCACAGATTCAAGTTATTTACCAAGATTATATTACCCAGAGCAGGTTGAGTAAGTGGAGGAAAGATTTTTCGAACATTTGTGGCAAGTGTTCTTACCCAGACCCAGATTTTTTGCACTATATTTGATACTGCCCCAAAATTCGGAGATACTGGAGCCAGGTGACCTTCTGACTCTCAAAAATCATACCTACCCCTATCACATTTACACCCATACAGATTCTCTTTTTCGACCAACTACCAGTCTCTAGACAGGACAGGAAATTTCTTATAAATTGTATACTTTTAGCTAGAAAATGTGTCTTTCATAAGTGGCTTCAAAAGGAAGCACCTTCTATTAGGTTTCTCAAGCAAATGATATTAAAAAATCTGTTGCGTGAACAATATGACACTTGGTTTGATGTTAATACATGCATAACGGGTTTCATTGGGAAATGGGGACTCTTTTTAAAATCTTTGGATCTCCAGATTCAGAATCAAATTCTGTATCCTTTTAAAAATACCATTTACATGCTGGAGGAAAATTTGAGAGGTGAGTGGAACATTTGGACACCGGCCCTAGCTTAATAATTGGTAACAAAGAATATTTGCCCTATCTATTATAGGTTTGGTGGTGCTTTAGAATTAATTCAATGTATGCATCAAAAGGTCAAGATGTGAGTTGCAGCACTGTGTAAAATCTGTAAACTGTATATGTTAATGTTATTGACTTTCTTCTTTTCTGGTGTTTTCTTTTTTTTTTATATATATAGCCCCCACCCTGAGGCCCATGTGTAGCCTCAGGGTGCTTTAATTGTCAAAATGTTTAATAGTTGTTGTAAAAATGGAAACATTTTCAATAGGCAATATGGACATGACTTGCCCTGATCCCGGGGCGAGAACCTCTGAACTGTCTACCAAATCTCTGATTTTTCTCCTTTACTTGATCTGTAAAGTTCTTATGATTGAATATGTTGATATTGATATATGTATGCCTATTGATAACAAAAAATAAAATATAAAAAAAAAAAGTACTTAAAACAATAAAATCTGTAAAAAATCACTTGGGCTACGCTGCTGTTCAAATTTTAAGCAAACTTGTTTTAGGGATTACAGTATTCCAGATTTTTAATAAAATATATAATATTAATAAAAAAGTTTTACAAGGGTTGAAAGGGATATCCTCTCTGAACAAGGAACACAGCAACCCCAGATGATTGTTTTGGCCTTCATTGGGCCTCGTCAGTGAGGCGTAGCAGTATTCCTCTTTTTCTCTGTGTGTATTTAATCTCCCTATGGGAAAAAAAGGGGGCAACCAGACGTGGATTCCTTGTTCAGTGTGCTTAGAGAAATACGGCTACACCTCACTGATGAGGCCCAATGAAGGCTGAAACGATCGTATGGGGTTGCTGTGTTCCTTGTTCAGAGAAAATTTGCCTGGTATTTTGGCGCTGGACTGACCGTAATAGGCGGGATCAGACTGATATACCACAGGAAATTTCTACTCTGTTAATAGCATTACTGGGCTAAAAGAAGTTGCACCCAGGTGGTAAATTGCCATAGAACTGGCTAACAATGGTATTGAGCTAGTTGTTCATTCCTGTGAGTGCACTTTTCTCTGTGTGTATTTAGTCTCCCTATGGGAAAAAGGGGCAACCAGAAGTGGACCCCTTGCTCAGTGTGCTTAGAGGAATACTGCTACACCTCACTGACGAGGCCCAATGAAAGCCAAAACGATCATCTGGAATTGCTGTGTTCCTTGTTCAGAGAGGAATTGCCTGGTATTTTAGCGCTGGACTGACCGTAATAGGCGGGATCAGACTGATATACTACAGGAAAGTTCTAATCTGTGAAAATCATTACTGGGCTAAAAGAAGTTGCACCCAGGTGGTAAATCGCCATAGAACTGGCTAACAATGGTATTGAGCTAGTTGGTCGTTCCTGTGAGTGCACTTTTCTCTATGTGTATTTAGTCTCCCTATGGGAAAAAGGGGCAACCAGACGTGGACTCCTTGCTCAGTGTGCTTAGAGGAATACTGCTACACCTCTGACAAGGCCCAATGAAGGCCGAAACGATCATCTGGGGTTGCTGTGTTCCTTGTTCAGAGAGGAATTGCCTGGTATTTCGGCACTGGACTAACCATAATAGTCAGGATCAGACTGATATACTACAGGAAACTTCTACCCTGTGAAAAGCATTTACTGGGCTAAAAGAAGTTGCACCCATGTGGTAAATCGCCATAGAACTGGCTAACAATGGTATTGGGCTAGTTGTTTGTTCCTGTGAGTGCACTTCTCTCTGTGTGTGTATATATATATATATATATATATATATATATGTGTGTGTTTGTGTTTGTATGTGTAAATATGTATGTGCACACATACATACATATATACACATATAAAAACATATATTCACGCATATAGACATATAAAAACACTTTTGAGCCCTTCCGAGTCAAATACTTTGAAACATGTAATATCATTTTTAGTATATATTTTTGTTTTTTAATTGAACTATTTCTTCAGATGGAAAAAAGGTCTTATTATTTTTAAATTTATATTTCTAAATAATTCTGATTATGTTTTTGTAAAATATACAGGTATTTCTAGACTTCCTGGTTTAGAGCAGTTGGTCTAACTTGGTGTCAGGTTAACGCTTGTTTGTTTTATAACTGTTATTGGGTTTTTTCTCAGCAAGCCCAATAGAAGTGTATGGGGAGTAGAAATTAAGGAGGTCACGATATCACAAGTCCTTTGTGTTTTCGCTTCCATTCTAACTTTTTACTTTTAACATGTAATATGTAACTATTCTATATTAAATATAAAAAAAATAGAGCGGCACCTGTAATCTGGCCCATTGTCAGCTAAAACAAATACTAATATGTGAAACTACATTCTAGAGAAGCAATAATATGATGAGTCACGCTGAAAGAGACAGATGCTTGCTCTATTAAAGGGAAGACCTTTATACTCTGCCAAGGAGTGGCAAACTGAGAACAACTAGAGCTCTAGGCACAAATTAGGGAACTTGTTCCAGGTGTTAAAGAAATAAGTTCTGATTCAATTTATAACTTTAATGCTAATAATCACCACACACTTTACAGTTAATTCCATAATTCAGTTTCTATGAATGCTTGGTAAAAGGAAAGCTTTACACTGAATTTTTACTTGCAGTGACAGCATTGCAGCTACTTAAAGGGATACTAAACCCAATTTTTTTATTTCATAATACGGATAGAACATGCAATTTTAAGCAACTTTCTAATTAACTCCTAGGGGCTGATTTATCAAATCATCAATCTAGGCACATTGCTGGGGTCAATACGCTCGCCAGACATTGCCAGACATTGCTGCCGCGAATCTACATTCAACGGCTTTATTTATCAACAGGTCTTTTAAAAACATGCACGTCAAGTCCGGTGCGATTAGCATCGGACTGTTGATAAATAAGAGTCATCGATGTTGCGGATATCCTTAAAGGAACATAAAACAAGCTGGGATAGAGACAAAATATAATGATATGTACATTAATTACTTTACCTACAAATGTATACTGCAGTGCCTCACCATTAACCCTTTCTTTTTAGTTTCTGAATTGAAAAGCTCTAACTCCCCCCACACAATTCATTTTATGGTTGTATCTATATCTATAGTTGCTTTTTTTAGAATACAAAAGTGAATAGGAATTATCTGTTGGTGCACGCCTAAAAGCTGTGAACTCATTAAAATACAAAGCCTGTGGGGTGGAGTTGGCTGCCCCAGGCAACTTAGCTATGTAATTAATTTTGCTTATTTTTGAAAATTATTTTAAAATACTTGCCAGCAATTTTTAAACAATTTATTTATGCAAACTATTTTAAATTAATTAGCTCTTTTAGGATATACACAGATCTCAACCTGTTTTATGTCCCTTTAAGTTTCAAATGATCTGCCATGAATGTCTATCAAATGAAGACATTTTAGTCTTCTTATTCAAAATGTATTTATACCATTGTACATATATATTTGCATATACTTGTGGGTGTATATATATATATATATATATATATATATATATACATATATATGTGTGTATATATATATATATATATATATATATATATATATATATATATATATATATATATATATATATATATATATATATATATATATATATATATATATATATATATATATATATATATATATATATATATACAGGGAGTGCAGAATTATTAGGCAAATGAGTATTTTGACCACATCATCCTCTTTATGCATGTTGTCTTACTCCAAGCTGTATAGGCTCAAAAGCCTACTACCAATTAAGCATATTAGGTGATGTGCATCTCTGTAATGAGAATGGGTGTGGTCTAATGACATCAACACCCTATATCAGGTGTGCATAATTATTAGGCAACTTCCTTTCCTTTGGCAAAATGGGTCAAAAGAAGGACTTGACAGGCTCAGAAAAGTCAAAAATAGTGAGATATTTTGCAGAGGGATGCAGCACTTTTAAAATTGCAAAGCTTCTGAAGCGTGATCATCGAACAATCAAGCGTTTCATTCAAAATAGTCAACAGGGTCGCAAGAAGCGTGTGGAAAAACCAAGACACAAAATAACTGCCCATGAACTGAGAAAAGTCAAGCGTGCAGCTGTCAAGATGCCACTTGCCACCAGTTTGGCCATATTTCAGAGCTGCAACATCACTGGAGTGCCCAAAAGCACAAGGTGTGCAATACTCAGAGACATGGCCAAGGTAAGAAAGGCTGAAAGACGACCACCACTGAACAAGACACACAAGCTGAAACGTCAAGATTGGGCCAAGAAATATCTCAAGACTGATTTTTCTAAGGTTTTATGGACTGATGAAATGAGAGTGAGTCTTGATGGGCCAGATGGATGGGCCCGTGGCTGGATTGGTAAAGGGCAGAGAGCTCCAGTCCGACTCAGACGCCAGCAAGGTGGAGGTGGAGTACTGGTTTGGGCTGGTATCATCAAAGATGAGCTTGTGGGGCCTTTTCGGGTTGAGGATGGAGTCAAGCTCAACTCCCAGTCCTACTGCCAGTTTCTGGAAGACACCTTCTTCAAGCAGTGGTACAGGAAGAAGTCTACATCCTTCAAGAAAAACATGATTTTCATGCAGGACAATGCTCCATCACACGCGTCCAAGTACCCCACAGCGTGGCTGGCAAGAAAGGGTATAAAAGAAAAAAATCTAATGACATGGCCTTCTTGTTCACCTGATCTGAACCCCATTGAGAACCTGTGGTCCATCATCAAATGTGAGATTTACAAGGAGGGAAAACAGTACACCTCTCTGAACAGTGTCTGGGAGGCTGTGGTTGCTGCTGCACGCAATGTTGATGGTGAACAGATCAAAACACTGACAGAATCCATGGATGGCAGGCTTTTGAGTGTCCTTGCAAAGAAAGGTGGCTATATTGGTCACTGATTTGTTTTTGTTTTGTTTTTGAATGTCAGAAATGTATATTTGTGAATGTTGAGATGTTATATTGGTTTCACTGGTAAAAATAAATAATTGAAATGGGTATATATTTGTTTTTTGTTAAGTTGCCTAATAATTATGCACAGTAATAGTCACCTGCACACACAGATATCCCCCTAAAATAGCTATAACTAAAAACAAACTAAAAACTACTTCCAAAACTATTCAGCTTTGATATTAATGAGTTTTTTGGGTTCATTGAGAACATGTTGTTCAATAATAAAATGAATCCTCAAAAATACAACTTGCCTAATAATTATGCACTCCCTGTATTGTATTGAATTGGAAACATACTAAATATTTGAGGGATTCCACTGACTACGAAAATAAAACAGTATATAAATGGCATCATTCACAGAACAATCAAACAAGAAGGCAACATAGGGGGAGGTCTAGGAGTAGAAACAGAGGCAGGGGAGGTAAACAGGAGATAGCTAATAAAGATTCAGTATATTCTGGTACATTTGACAGTGAGACAGACTCAGGGGAAGATACAGGTACACTAATTAGTGAGAATACACCTGTGCCAACAAAAAGTATCCTTAAGAATACTGCCAAAAATTATGAGAAACAGGTTACAATTAATGTTCCCACACAGATCTTGAGCACAAATAGTCAGGTAGTAAGACCTAAAACTTCCACAAATACAGGATCCAAATATACAAGTAATACTAATACTGTACAGACAGGTTCAATCACAAATACGGGTGTGGATCGTCAGGTTTTTGAAGAGGTTTATTACAAACCTGTATAAATAACAGGCATAGGACAGGAGAAACAACAAGAGAGATACTCCCTAAGGGGGAACAGAAACACCAAGTATCAATGAGTAATGTGATTAATCTCTCCTCATTTGATTTAACCACTATACAACAACGAGTTCTTAGTTATGGTTTAAATTTTGCTCCTACATGTAGTTTTAACCTGTTTCAAACTATGTTGGATATCAAGAAACTGATTCGTAACATCACTCTTAAAAAACATTTTAGTGGTATTGAATCAGGATTTAGGGGGGATATGGTAGAGAACACTCTGATTGATAGACCTATACCTTTAAATTTTGGGGAGCATTGTGATGTGGTAACACTTGACAGTTTGATGAGACAGCGTAATACTGTGGAGGATGTAGAGACTGTTAATAGTTTTAATGGTTTCAAAAATGTTTCAGAATTCTATCCCATCCAGAGTAGTGGACCTGTCCTGGAGACCTTTTACAAAAGAGTAGAGGTAGATTTGACTAAACTTTCAAATATGAAACAAACAAATAAACAAGGTCAGTCCAGAAAATACAATTTGAGTAAAAGTGAAAAAGACGCTCTTCTTGAGATACGAGATAATCAAGACATTGTAATCCGCTCAGCGGATAAGGGAGGATCTGTGGTTGTTATGGACAGAGTAAGATACATTGAGGAAGCACACAGACCACTCCATGATACACATAATTATGTACCTCTAACTTTTCAGAAAGATTTATTGTCACTTTTGGATGATGGTCTGGAAGATGGGCACCTTGATCAATCTACATATGAATTTTTATACATTCAACATCCAGTGGTGCCCATCTTCCACCATCTTCCAAAGGTGCATAAGACACTGACCAATGTTCGAGGTCGACCAATAGTGAGTGGAATTGGCTCTATGTTCGAATATCTTTCTCAGTGGCTTGATGCCATACTGCATCCCCTTGTAATCTCTTTACAGAGTTATCTCAAAGACACTAAAGATCTTGTCAATTTAAATGAATCATTATGTTGGGATAGTAAGAATGTTTGGGTTACAGTGGACGTTACTGCACTTTATTCCTCCATTCCACATGAACAAGGTTTATTAGCCCTTACATTCTTCCTAAACAACTATTCCAATTTCTCCCCTGAGCTAGTAGAATTTATATTGAAAGTAGCGAGTTTCCTCCTAACTTATACATTTTTCAGGTTCGAGGGCAGATTCTATCTCCAGAGATGTGGGACAGCGATGGGGGTGAAGTTTGCCCCCCTCCTACATGAACCTATTCATGGGATGGTGGGAGCTGTCCCACATCTATGGAGATAGAAATGTCTATAAAGAAAACATCATCTTTTACAGACGCTATATCGACGACCTGATTTTCATTTGGCAAGGAGACCAGAATCTGGTAAAATTCTTTATAGAGGTCTTGAACAAGAATTCGCTAGGTTTAAATTTCACCTTTGAGAAACATGAGACTACCATTAACTACCTAGACCTTACTTTAAAGGCAAACAGTGATGGACAGATAGTGAGTGACCTTTACAGAAAACCAATTATGAAAAATACCATTTTACATGCTAAGAGTTGTCACCCCAAGCATGTACCGTTTGCGGTTGCTAAGGGACAATTTATTAGAATTAAACGAAACTGTACTGAAGAAGGGACCTACGTTAAACAAAGAACTGAGATGAAAGAAAAATTACAACAGAGGGGATACCCAAAATATGTTCTGGACAGAGCACAAACTCAAGTAGATTGCTTGGATAGACACTTACTCTTACACCATTCCAAAAATACAGATAAAGCACATAATGCAACTTATAGTGAAAGAGATCAGGTCACATTTGTCACTGAATATAGTGAGGAATTCAAGAGTATTTGTGGGATTGTAAAGAAGCATTTCAAGCTGTTATCAGCTGATGATAAACTAATTGAATGTGTGGACAATGGCTTACGCTGTTCCTACAGAAATGGCAGAACTCTAGGGAATTATCTTTCCCCTTCTGAATTGCCTACTTTGGCTCCTTCCTCACAGGGTTCTTGGCTCAGGCATAGGGGGATGTACAAGTGTGGCAGGACCAGATGTAGACCATGTGAATTTGGTATTTTTTCTAACAAGTTTCACTCTGAAGTGACCTGAGAAGAATTCAGTATTGGTTCATGCCTTAACTGTACATCCTCCTATGTCATTTATGTTTTGACTTGTGTGGAGTGTCATCTTCAATATGTGGGCCTTACCACCAATGATGTCAATACTAGGATAAGGAATCACTTATCCTCAATCAAGATTGGGGAGGCCACCACACCACTGGTCAAACATTTCAAAAATATGCATGACAAAAAATATGATACTCTAAAATGGCAAGCCATTGAATGGGTTAAACATCCCCACAGAGGTGGGGATAGGGACAAGGCTTTAGGCAAGCGCGAGATGTTCTGGATATTCAGACTACAGACACGGGTTCCTCTAGGTCTCAATTCAGAGTATGACTTGATTAATTATTAGAAATAACCTTATAGCCTTATTTGAGGGTTATTTTTGTATTGAGTCATACTCTGAATTGATAATACCTCCCTTTGAGTGAGATATTGCCTAAGGCAGCCCTATTTACTACAAATATTAAATGTCTGAGCATTTATATACTATGTGTGTTAATTGTGATATCACAAAGCTTGATATATCCAAATAGGCATTGTCTGAGGTCCAACTTTGAATCCCATGGATCTCGTGTGACTAAATATTTATAACAATAATTTACAATATTTAATTTATCTCAGTACAAATTGCATCACCCATGTAAAAGGCAATTGATTATTAGAGGTTGTTAGGATTGTTATTATATCTCAGGACAACCCTCGGGCCACTTATAATGGGCAATTGAAATGTCTAAGTCTCTGTATACACCACTTTGTGGACTAGAAACACACTCTCCTAACTCTCTATTACTGTTTAGTTACTCATACAGTTTCCATATGTGTTCTTAAAATTTGCTACATTTTGTTATGCCCAAAGAGGCTTATAGACTTTACAATTTAATTGAATATTCTATACTTATATGTTGCATTTATCATGATGGAATGTTTTATAGGCTGCCTTTATACATTATATGCAATAATGTTTTCCACTGGTTGTTTCAAGATAACATTTTGAGGTAGGACAGGTTTGTTCATATTTCTGTATAGCACTATACTTATCGGGTTAATCTTTATCTCTCCATCCCCTAATAGCCAGTTTGTATCCTTCTGCAATTTTCGATATACAAGCATGTATAACTATGTTTTCTATTTTAATGTAATTTACATGAATAATGTTTGTTGATATTGGATTTTTTTACTAATGGCAATTAAGTGTCTAAGAGGTTAATTTTAGCACTAAAAGTTTTTCAATGTGATTGGTTAATATTGAACCTATCAGAGAACACTTACCCCTTTAAATATGTGACACGTTAGCACATTGTCAGCTACGATTACGGCATAAGGCCGAAACATGTCAGCCTGATGCTTTCGTGTGTCTAAACTTTTAAATGCTTATGGTACTCCCATGTCTGTTTTTACCATAAGTGGAATATAATAAAGGAACTTTTGTTTAATACTTCTCTCTGGATACTTTAGTTTATTCAAGTTTGCATACCTCCAGGACATCCAAGAGCGAAGGGAGGCTCGCATACTCTACACTCTGTGCCCCGCAACGATGTATCTAACCCCAGTTTGAAACTACCCAGTTGTGACTGAGGAAGGCGTTTGATTGGTTGTTGGAGACCACGTGGGAAGACACGCCTCCCGGCGTCTCGGCGGAACGCCACTATCTGTGTGCATGGCCAGAAGGATATTCCGGTTATATCGAGTCGAAGGAGACACGAAGGAGACACGAAGAAGGCGGTGAGTGGGCGCAGCTAAGGCTGTGTTGGGCACGGGCTGTCCTGTAAGGTCCCACTTTAACACCGCCAGTGTTGAACATAACGACCGGTGACATATGGCTGTTTGCTGAGTGATTCCAGCAGTATATCACTGTCAGTACACTGGGATACTGTGGGATTAGCAGGAGCCAGAGACGTTCACGTAGAGTGTTTGCTTTATATCGTTGTGCAGTTGTGTGAATCCTTTTTTCTTCTCAAAACGAACCAGGAAGGATTGAAGCAAATACCCAAGATAAAACTTAAACTTTTATTAACAAACTTAAAATCCAGGAGGATGAAAGGCACAAGGATAGATGCAGTATACGCGTTTCGGCTACACGCCGTAATCACTACTGACTAAAGTTAATACACACATGAGCATTTAAAAAGGGTGTACTCAACACCCATTGGTAAAACAAAACACACCTATTGTGATGACGTTTCGCAAAGTGCCTTGGTTTTACAACCCTTATACAATTTAACCCTATGGTGACCAGAGCAAAAGGATGATTAACATAGTAATTAGTATATTTTCACTGTGGGGTCATAACATGACTAACAAAGTTAAAGTAAAAATCTATTATGTCTACATATGTATTTATTAATCGGTACATAATTAATATACAACAACACCTTAAGCTCATAAATATACAGAGATATGCCAAACACTATGTACATTGCATTAAGGATAAGAGATAATCATGATGGAACTCTTCTAAGTGGTTGAATGAACATCAATAACTTAATAGATATGTAATTAGAGAAGTAGAAAGGAAATTAAATGAAATAACTCAAACAGTCTGTGGAGTGTAAATCACAAATATCCTAAATAGGCTTACTTATGGGTTGCATATAGGGGGGGAGTATAGTACTAACATTGAGTGTTGTCTCATCACTCATCCACAACTATGACTAGGATATATGAGACGGGAGAAAGGGAAGGGAAAGAAAAGAGGGAAAGGGGAGGGAGGGGGTAGGGGGAAGAGAAGGGGAGCAGGGGGGGGAAGGAAGGAACGAAGAGGGGTGAAAAGAGGAAATTGAAAAAGAAAAAGAGAAGAAAAGAAAAGAAAAAGTAATTACTCCCAGAAGTTTATGATGTCAAACTCTGCATTTAACCCTAATGGAATTTTAGTAGAAAGCTTGAAAATCCAGAGCATTTCTCATTTTTCCAATAACCTCTGTCTGTCTCCACCCTTTTGGGGTAAGGAATGTAATTGCCAACCATCTAAAAGATGATACATCTTTGTTTTGTATGTGTACAAAATGTTGTACTATGGGTGAGGTAGATTTGCCCACATTAATTGTGGACAAATGTTCCCTAATGCGGGACCTGATGTCTCTTTTTTTTTTTTTTTTTTTTTTTTTTTCAAACTTAAAGGTTTACATACATGTAACATATACAGAAAGAAAAAATATCATCATGTTGTCCACAATACAACAACTGTATGGTCATATAATTGTTAACACCAATGAGCAACAATAGTGTTTTTCTCCTGAGTGATATTTGTTAGTACATTTCCATTTTAAATCTGATCGGCAAACCTCCAAGAGTTTTTTTTTCTTTTATTATACATATATAACTACTAACTAACCAACTAAACCTTGTAACCGTTCAGTAATTCAACATATAAGCAACTGATTGTTGTTAAGTTTCACAGCAATGCCCCCAGGGGTCACCCACTCTCCTCCTCTCTCCCCTTTCAAACTATTGTACTCTTCATGCTTCTTTTCATTCAAAGTTTAACAGCCATTCACCCTTTAACCTTGCGTTTAGTATATATTCTGTGTTTCTTATTTGAACAATATGTGTACTTGTATTTGTTGTGGTAGCGTGCGTATGAAACCCTCCCATTTGTTCATAAAGCTATGTGTCTTGAGTGTCATGTCCCCTACAGAGTCATACAATTCAATCGTCATTTGATTGTTAAGGGATTTCTTAAGTTGGGTTAATGTAGGTGTAGTCTTGGTTGTCCAGTTTTGAAACACTAGTCTTCTAGCCAAGAGAATGGTGGTGATTAGCATTTTACTTTGTTTCTGAATTCCCTTGGGAAGTTTCAAGAAAAGTATACTGTCGTCTGTTATTTCCACCCTAGATCCCTCAATGCTTTTAAGCCAATAGGCTATGGTGTTCCAATATTTGACTAGACGTGGGCAGCGCCATATCATATGAGATAAATCAGGGTTAGGTTTGTGGCACTTGGGGCAGATGTTATCTATTTGTGGTGCCCACTTCTTATAAATCCCGGGTGTAATATAGGCTTGATGTAGTAAACGAATATGTGAATCACGTAGATCTTGTGACAATGTTCCTTTTCTCAAAGTCATTATGCTATTCTGGATCATGTCAGTTGTGACTGGTTCTCCCAAAGAGGAAGCCCATTTTGTTGCAATAATCTCTGTAGTTTTGGAATTTATGGGTTCTAGCAATAGTCTATATATTGGGGAGATTGAAAACATTCCTTGTGTAAACAATGAAACTAGTTGTCCTACTGGGCGTGTTCTTTTTAGTATGTTTTCCCCTTGTATAAGACTATAAACATAGTGTCTCGCTTGTAAATAGGCAAAGTAGTGTGTCTGTGGTAGTGAGTATTTAGTACATAAGGATGTAAAGCTCCTGATTGTGTCACCTGAATCGTCAAAAAAGTGTTGTATATTTTGTAGTCCCTGTTGTTGCCATATTTTAAAAGGGTGAGTAGTAAGCCCCGCTATAAAATTAGGGTTTCCTTGGAATGGTAAATACCTAGTGCAAGATTGTGGGATCTCAAGCCACTTGCAAATTGCTCTCCATGCCTTCAAGGGTTCTATCAGCGGCAGTAGGCCACCTGTATGCTGGTGAATTTGCTGTAGCGTTAAGTGAGGGAGTGCAGCCAACGTACACGGCCCCACCTGTTCTTCCTCTAGATTTTTAATGGTGTAATGTTCTTTTTGACTTAGCCAATCTACCACAAATTTAGACAGCGATGCCCAATTATATAATTTGAGGTTAGGGAGACCCAATCCTCCATGCATCACCGAACACGTCAGTTTCTGCACACTTATTCTGTGTCTCTTGTTTGCCCACACAAAATTCAAAATCTTGGCATTAAGTGTTTTCAAATCTATGCCTTTCAGCATAACTGGTAGCATCTGGAACATGTACAATAGTTTCAGGAAGGTAATCATTTTGATCAAGTTAATATGCCCCAAAAGAGAAAGCGGGAGCCCCTTCCAACCATCTATCTGATTTGTTACTTTTTGGATTAAGGGTTTGTAGTTAATCGTGTACCATTGGGCTGGATTAATCGATAATTTTATTCCCAGATATGTGAAGTGTGTACTAATGACCTTAAAGTTTAATCCAACCATATCTTGGGGGCTATTTTTGGTGAGCCATATTAGTTCTGACTTTTCTTGGTTCAGCAGGTATCCCGATATCTCGCTAAACCCCTGGATAAGCGCTAGTATCCTTGGGAGGGTATGTCTGGGCTCTGGTATAAACAGAATCATATCGTCCGCATATAATGAAAGATGCGAGGTTGTATTCCCCATTCTCAATCCCTGGATTTTTTCTCTAATGGCTTGGGCAAGCGGTTCTATCGCCAGGTCAAACAATAGTGGGGAGAGGGGGCATCCCTGCCTTGTGCCCCTGAACAGCTGAAAGGTGGGCGCCACTCTACCATTTATAAGAACTGCTGCTACTGGGTTTTGATATAAATTTTGTATAACTTTTAGATAGTTTCCCCTAAAGCCGAATTTCTCTAAGGCCATGAATAAATACTAAAAATATGGAAGGATGAGAAAAGCTCTTCAAATATGCAACTCCACTGCAAACAAACATATGCAACAGTCTATTTCGTTGTTCCCGGGACTTACCCCAAATGAGCTCTACCGCCCCTGTAGTTGCGACTTGGCTGTATGATCTTTACCATAAAGATGCTCTGGATATTCCGGGGGACCTACGTGGTCAAACCGAAACCTTGTCGGTGGGCTAATAGCTCCAAGTAAACGGCACTCACATGAGACTCCAGCAGCGCTTCTGGCTTGCCATACGGACATTCAGCGTCGATCGTGACGTCACAGGATTCGCCGGTCGGGGGGCGGTGCTCTCTGTCTTCACCCGGGTCTACAACAGGATACAGGTGAACAGGGGCTAAAGCGGATCCCAAGCTGGTGTGGATACGAACAATCACAAAGAAGGCAGGATCCAGCTTTAGTGTATAGTAAAATCCAATTTTATTAGGTTTGATTAAAACGCCAAACAGGCTATAGAAACAGCACAAACAGAGTAGGTGTGTGAGCGTGACACCAGGGCTTACATGTTTCGGCCCGCAGCCGTAATCATAGCCATAGGTGTCATGCAGGTGAGTGCATACTTAAAAAGGTAATAGTAAAATGTTATTGGACAAGAATACAAATTCAAAATACGCCCACACTCCACAGGTAGAAAGGGAATTAACCCTTGTATCCCTTGATATGGAACAACATGTGTAAATACATTAGCAGATCAATATATGTACAAAATAGTATAATCTCCAAAACAACATTAGTAAATGATATGAATGTTAGAAATGTTAAAAACACTGGCCATATAGACCGCACAAAATACTATGTGAATATAAGAATAGAAGATATACACAAATGATTCCCAGAGGACTGAGAATTTTTAAATTTCCTACTTTTGAGGTTGATACCACAGATGTAGAATTTGTTGATAAATGGAATGCAGTGTTATCAGAATGTTCATGCCAATTAATGTTACTATTAATACAATATAGGACAAAGCAACTAAGTGATATCAAACTAGAGATAGATACCCTTCAGATTGAGTTTAACAATAGAAGTATTGATCCAGATTTTGCCAAATTCGATAAGATCCTGCAAGAGTCTTTGGCCCGTGGTAAGCAAATCATAATGGAAAACAAACATATTAAGTTTGTACGTGACAAAACTGATTACCAGAAAAACTCAGTGTATATTTGGAACAAACAACAACGTTCCAACTATAGACGAAGCTTACCACAGAACAAAAACCGTAGAGGCAATCGCAGACATGGTAGAGGTCACCGCAAACAGGTCAGCTTCTCTGATAGTGATACAGACAGATCGTCTGATGAATATAACTCAGGTGGCGAATATAACTCAGGTGGTGACAATGAGATAGACAGAGTAACACAAACAAACACTATTTCTAACACTCAACAGGGCATTCTAAAGGTACCCACTGTTCCCACTGTTTCCTCCAATATTGTTAATGCCTCTAATACTCCCAGTATGCCCAACACAACATCTGCTAGCCTGGTACCACAAGCAGCAAGATCCAAAGATAAAAATACTGTGTCCAAATATGTTCCTACTAACAGACCAGATGAACAAATGAGTGCACACATTGGGAACACAGGGGCACAAGATATGCTACTTTTAAATCAGGTTTTTCCAATAGGTCCACCTTTGCAGGGTATAGGGGGGACACCTTACAACAGCCAAGAGAGATACCCTGTACGGGGCAACCGCACACAGACCAAATACAAATAAATAGTGTGGTAAACTTATCCACAACTACATTGACTAAAGATCAAATAGATGTATTGTCTCTGGGTTTAGGTTTTGCACCTACTACAAGCTTTGACATTTTCCAAACACTCATCGATATCAACAAATTTGTAAGGAATATCACACTTAAGAAACATTTTGCAGACACTCCATATGAGATCACCCACTCTGAATCAACTAGTGTCCACACTACAACATGTACAGGTATAAACACATTTTCAGAAGTCTGTGATCTTATATCTCTACAAAATCTAGCCATAGAGAGTAACAATGCATCTGGAACACTGAATATGGCTTTTTCATTCAAAAACAAATCTACCTTCTACCCGATACAAAACAGAGGGCCAATAATAGAGACATTCCACGCACGAGTAGAGGCAGACCTGCAGAAACTGAAGGAGACTATAGATAGTACAGCAAATAATCTGACCAAAAGACAATCCCAAGCACTCAGGTCATTACAACAACAACCAAATCTTGTGATTAGACCGTCAGATAAGGGCGGCACTATTGTAGTCCTTGATAGGAAAGATTATGTATCAGAAGCTCTCAGACAGCTAAGTAATCCTTCTGACTACTCACTCTTACCCAGAAATCCAACAAATGAGTATAAGAAACTCCTATGTGGTATCCTAGATGATGGTGTTGAACATGGTTTTTTGGATGAAAATACAGCAGACTATCTTTATGTCAAATATCCTAGGATCCCAGTGTTCCATATGTTCCCCAAGGTCCATAAATCATTAACTGATGTAAAGGGCCGCCCAATAGTTAGCGGTATAGACTCCTTATTTGAAAGATTGTCCCAGTGGCTTGATACCATTTTACAACCTCTGGTTAACCAACTACCGTCATATACCAGGGATTCAAAGCATGTACTCAATTTGCTAACTGACACAAATTGGCAAACAAACTATCACTGGCTTTCAGTGGATGTGGTCTCTCTATATTCCAGAATTCCACATAATAAAGGTATTGAGGCAGTTAGGTATTTTTTGACTACACATACAGAATACACACCAGATTTCCAAGACTATGTTCTGAGAATCCTAGAATTTCTTTTGACTCACAATTTTTTCACCTTTGAAGGGCAATACTATGTTCAGAGATGTGGAACGGCCATGGGGGCGAAATACGCCCCCTCCTATGCAAATTTATTTCTTGGCAAATGGGAGCTAGACAACATCTTTGACCATAGTAACCCATACAGATCACATATTTGTTTTTTTAAACGCTACATAGATGACCTTCTTTTCATCTGGTCAGGGTCACCTGTAGATATACTGTCTTTCATGGAAATGATCAATAATAACGATTTAAACTTAAGTTTTACTTACGTTACAGACACAAAGTCTATTAATTATTTAGACCTATGCCTTACAGGAGAAAGTAGTGGACAAATCACCTCTAAAGTATATCGCAAGCCCATCTCCGGCAACACCCTCCTGCACGCTTCCAGTTGCCATCCCAAAAATACATCATATGCTGTTGCAAAGGGCCAATTTTCTAGGCTAAAGAGGAACTGTAGCAACACTGTGGATTATGTGCAGGAGGCTGATTGCCTTGAGAAGAGGCTTAAAGAAAGAAAATATACACGCAGACACATCAAACAAGCTAGATCAGCTGTGGACAAGCTAGATAGGGACCAACTTTTGAAAGACAAACCCAAACAAACACACAGTGATTTTCAAGGTGTACACTTTGTGACAACATACAGTACACAATACTCACAGATTTGTAATATAGTTAAGAAACATTTCCCTCTACTGGCAGCTGATGATAAGCTGATTGACACCGTGAAACAAGGGGTCAGGTGTTCATACAGAAAAAGCCCCACACTAGCATCTATGCTGTCGCCAACAGAACTCAAACAGACATTACAACCTACTAGCTCATGGCTACAACATTTAGGTATGTTTAAATGCGGCCATAAAAAGTGTAAACCCTGTGATTTTGCTTGGGTTACTAAAGAATTTACCTCTACAACAACTGGTCAGACATATCCAATTAAAACTTGCCTCAATTGCCAAAGTACGGATGTCATATACGTTATTATATGCACCTTATGTAATATCCAGTATGTAGGGTTAACCTCGAGGGACATCAATTCACGTATCAGAGAACACTTTTCTACAATTACTAAAGGCACGTCAAGTACACCTCTGGTTCAACATTTTGCCACTAAACACAGATGTAGCTTAAATTCTTTTAAATGGCTGGCAATAGAACAAGCCAAGGTGCCGAAGAGGGGTGGCAACTTAGAGAATATACTTGCCAAAAGGGAAGTATATTGGATCTATACGTTAAAAACTAGACTTCCTTTAGGATTAAACTCCAGATATGATTTAATTAATTTCTGGGAATAGCCACACTAGCTAGCCCTGCTGTAATGTCCACCAGCCTTATATATTATATAATATATAGTATAACATATTATACATTTCATGTACTATCCAATTACCATCCTGTGTAATTATTGGTATTACTGCAATTATGGGTTTATAGACCTTCACTTCAATGTTGCCCTACATATGGAGTAGTGTATATGTATATACAAATATCCTTAAGCACTACTGCTCATCATCAGGATATTACCATGCTATATTTGTGATGTTTGTGTATATATATATATTTCTCTTACATTTTCCCAGTATTAGCTATCTAGGACCGTACTTCTAGGGCATATATATTTTTACTGAGCACATACACTTCATTCCAGCGTTTTTTACTTTCATTTTTTACATTTTAATTTTTATTTAATTTCCCTATTCCATATCCTTTTTGACTCTCATTCATAACCGAACTATATATTATGTTTCTCCCCATATCCTCCTATTTTATCCTCTAATACACTATTTATAAGGTTTATATAGTACCACAGCTAGCCACTAGCACTATTATATATATATATAAAATTAAGGTGCATTGATACTATAGTACATATTCTATTAATATTTATCTGGTAGGTAGGGGTTAAACTATACAAGATTGTGTATTTGAAGTGTTAAGTGTTATGAGGTAAACATATTATACATTCTGTACCGTATTCTGAAGTATAGTACATTAAGTGCAGTATATTATATGTGTATATCTTCTATTCTTATATTCACATAGTATTTTGTGCGGTCTATATGGCCACTGTTTTTAACATTTCTAACATTCATATCATTTGCTAATGTTGTTTTGGAGATTATACTATTTTGTACATATATTGATCTGCTAATGTATTTACACATGTTGTTCCATATCAAGGGAAACAAGGGTTAATTCCCTTTCTACCTGTGGAGTGTGGGCGTATTTTGAATTTGTATTCTTGTCCAATCACATTTTACTATTACCTTTTTAAGTATGCACTCACCTGCATGACACCTATGGCTATGATTACGGCTGCGGGCCGAAACATGTAAGCCCTGGTGTCACGCTCACACACCTACTCTGTTTGTGCTGTTTCTATAGCCTGTTTGGCGTTTTAATCAAACCTAATAAAATTGGATTTTACTATACACTAAAGCTGGATCCTGCCTTCTTTGTGATTGTTCATGAATAAATACTCCCAGATTACCTTATCAAAAGCCTTTTCGGCATCTAGGGCTAACATACATGCTTTTGTTTGTAACAACTTAGTTGGGTCTTTTCTGTATTTCCAAAAATGTGATAAGATTAATTGTACTTTTCTGATGTTTTTAACAGAAGATCTGCCTTTAATGAAGCCCGTTTGGTCCTCATGTAATCAAGGACGGTAGAATAAGGCTTAATCTGGTTGCTAATATTTTAGTCAGGAGTTTATAATCTAGGTTCAACAGGGAAATCGGACGATATGACTCCGTTTTCAGCGGGTCTTTACCCGGCTTCAGCAGGACACTAATATGGGTTTCAGTGAATCTACAATTTGGTATAGTGCTACCCGTGATTATATTATTGTATAAGTGAGCTAGAGTTTCTGAAATTTCCTCTCTCAATAGTTTGTAAAACTCCGCCGGCATGCAGTCAGGGCCCGGGGTTTTGCCCAGTGGGAGATCCTTGATAGCCTTGCTCACCTCTTGTATTGTGATGGGAGCATTTAACCTAAGTAGTTGTTCCTCTGTAAGTGTGGGTAATTTTAGAGTGTTCCAAAATGCCTCCACCCTGGCCCCATCTATCTGTTGTGGACTGTAGAGCTTAGAATAATATTCAGAGAAGACCTGCTGAATCTTCTCCATGTGTGAATGTATCACCCCTCCCTTCTCTACAGCTTGTATGACATTTGGTGGTCTGGCTATTCTAGTAAGCAAAGCCAAAGATCTACCTGTCTTGTTTCCGAATCGGTAAAACCTAGCCTGCATCCTCATATTGGATTTTAATGTGCTTTGCAGGAGGACATTATCTCTGGCTAGCTTAATTTGTTTGAAGGAATTCCTATTGCCAATATTAGGTGTTCTAAGGTACTTATTCTGTGCATTTATTAACTGACGAAGCAGTAACTGTTCCTTCATTTTAGATTTCTTACTAACCCCTGCTGCATAATTGGTAACTACCCCCCTCAAAACCGCCTTCGCTGTTTCCCAGAACAATAAGGGATTTTGTAAATGCTGTATGTTAATGTCATGATATGCATGCCACTCGCCGATCAAATAGTTTCGTAAATTTGGATCTTTATAAAGATATGCGGGAAAGGACCATTTATTTTCACGAGGTAGATCTTTTCTCGTGTTAATAGTTAGTTTAACTGGTGCATGATCTGACAATGTCACCACATCATTTTGAATGTCTGTAATCTTAGTGGCTAAAATTCTAGAGACTAGGAAATAATCTATACGAGATAGTGTTAACTTAGAGGGAGGGATACAAGTAAAGTCTCTGGCCTCTGGATTACGGGAGCGCCATATATCTATCAGTCTGAGATTTTTCTGGAATTTGGTAAGTATTCTCGTTTCTCTTTTGGAGTTTGTATTCAATGTTGTCGTAAATGGTGTAAGCGTTGGGTTTTTAAACCTGTCTAAGGGGACATGGGGTGCAATATTAAAATCTCCTCCAACCACTAGAGGAAGATGCACTGATTTCAACAACTTCATCTGTATGGCTGCCCAAAGTGTGGACTTATTCCCGATCGGACCATATACTCCCACTAGTGCTATTGTGATGTCACCTAATTCCAAGTGTAATATGACATAGCGACCCTCCACATCTATTTCCTTATATAATATATTATAAGCTAGACCCTTTCTGAATAGAATTGCTACCCCTCTAGCCCTGCTTCCTGGAAATGAGGAGCTAAGGACTTCTTGCACCCAGGCCTGTTTAAGCTTTGCATGTTCAGTTATGGTAAGGTGAGTCTCTGTTAGAATCGCAATATCAGCTCCCTTATTTTTTAACGTTTTTAAAATGCATTTCCTCTTAATAGGAGACGTGACCCCACCTACATTCCATGTGATTATATTTGCTTTAGTGTTAGCCATAAGCTTGTTTAGGTGGTGTCGTGTTTGTGTAGCGTTCACTTTGTATCTGGTGTCTATACAATTTTTTTTGTGAGTTGTAAAACCATTCAATCGTTAAAACCCACAAGTCAACATAATACTCATCCTCTCCTAGATCTCGCCTTAGTGCTTGTGCATCTTTCGGATTCTGTTCAGTAAGACCCGGCAAAAAACTCCCTGGAGCATCGCTGTGTGAAAACTTTAGGTATTGAATTAGTGCATAGCTAAACAATTTGAAACAAACATCAACAATAATACAAACAACAACATCTAAACATAACAGCAAAGGAGCTATTATTTCTCCTGTAACGATTCTCTTATCTCCCCCCCCCCCTCCTTCTAGAAGTATGACTATGGCTGGGACTTGTAAAAGCAACTTGCAGGCATAATCATGACTCTCAGTATGTCCCTAGCAACTTAAGGTAAATCAACTTATTAGTACCAGTTTCTGCCTTACAAAAAACAGGTTCTTCTTTTCTTTTTTATGCCATCCCAGCTATTCTCATCCTTGTTCTTGGTGTGTTGCGGCTTCACTTAAGTCCTTCTCTTCTTCCTGTAGGTATTTCTTGAGTTGTGCAGGAGAATCAAAGAACCGTGGACCCTTACTGGTTTGTAGCTTTAATTTAGCTGGAAATAGTAGTGCCACTGATCTCCCCCTCTCCAATAGACATTGACAGTAGGGTGAAAATTCTCTTCGTCTTCTGGTAACCTCTGACGAATAGTCCTGGAATAGTAGCACCTTTTTTCCCTCAAAAATGACAGGTCCTGCTTTACGATAAGCCCTAAGCAGTTCCACTTTATCTTTAAAGTTCAGGTATTTAATTAGGACGTGTCATGGTGATTCCTTGTTCTTTTGTTCTGGTCTTGGTTGTCCCACTCTGTGCGCTCTTTCTGCAATACATGGATATTCTTTGTCGGTTAACTTAAGCAGTTGTGGCAGTTGAACTTCTGCGAAATGCATAAGCATGGAGCTCTGAACGGACTCTGGTAGGCCTACAATGCGTAAATTATTTCTGCTAGACCTGTTTTCTAGGTCATCTAGACGTGCCTTTAGGTCTGAATTTTGTTTTTGCAGGTTGGTCACCGAAGTAAACATCTCTCTGTGTCGGTTGTCGTGTTCAGACACTCTGTGTTCCACATGTGTGAGTCTCCTTGAGAACTGTTTGAATTCTGTTGATAGCGATTCTACACCCATCTGTAGCTGTTCAATTTTGGGTAGAAATAACGCTGAGATCTGTGCTACAATAGGGTGCTTGTCCTGAGTCAGAGTATTTTCTGTGTCGTCAGTGGCAGGTGAAGAGACTTGTATCTCTGCCTGTTGTTTTGTTCTCCTGTCCGTGTGCTTATTTTTTGCGGCCATTTTATTGGTAGCTTTGTAGAAACTGCTATAGTATATCTGCATGCACAGTTTTGTAATTTTTGATAGGTGTATAAGTATTTAAGATATGATTTATAACTGCTCTCAAAAGTAACGTCCTTATACAATCTCTAGTTGTATGCTGTGGCTGAGCGCTAAGTCACAAAACTTTTTTGAGGAATAAGTGTAAAGCATAACCTGTTGTTCAAAACTTTATCTGGTACTGTGGGTGGAGGGGGGAAGTTCCATTTCCATATATTAGACTAGCTCATAGTCAGTCCTCTTGGTCTGTGTTCTAGACGTTTCCGTTTAATTTGGGGTCTGGTAATGTGGCAGGCTGCTATTTATTTGGATAAATTATGCTTAGGCCCTGTAACCCCAACAGTGTCCTTCTATCGCTGGAAAAAGGAAACCTGCCGTGCGATTCAATGCCCGGGGGTATTATTTCTGATTGCGTGGCACTTTTGTCTAAACATGACTAGTATTTGTGATATCAAAGTCTTTCACCCCTGGGCCTATCGACAATACACACCCCTTCTGCAGTTAATACGTTACACACTGCTATATATAAACGTCTGTTACATTACCCTCCACGGCTCCTTTCCTTTGCCTTTGTAAAGTGCTTTTTTCTTTTTTGTTAATCTTTGGCCGCTGCTGTTGTCTTCCTCTGTTCCCCCTTAGCTGCACTGTAATGCGGTGCTTCTTGTTGATATCCTAGTGCGGTGTTGAGGAGCAGTCAGTGTCTTACAATTGCCACGTGGATTAGCAATGTGGCTAAGATGGCGGCTACGCGCTCCGTCTTTTCCTTCCTGACTGCCGCGGTTAGGGTATAATCTGTCCCTCACGCTGTGTTGCCTGCAGATCACCTAGTCTGGTGATGGTCTCAGACCTGGTATAAGCAAGGCTTGTGCGTGGGAGCAAGGGAATTGCAGGCTAAAAAACAATATTAATACGGAGTATCTCCGGAGCTCACATTGCCTGCTGCTCTCCCCTTGCTCCTCCCACCAGAAGTCCCCCTGATGTCTCTTGTGGTGAGACCCACATATTGGACGTTACAAGAGACACAGGTTATCAAATAAATCACCTGATGTGACGTGCAGTTTAAGCAATAATTTATGTCATATGTCTTATGTGTGACCGTTGAGGTGAAGGTATCAGTGATAACAATACGATTGCAGGCTTTAAACCTATTGCTTCCGCATCTATACATGCCTCTATTAGTTAGCCAAGAGCTACCAGATATTTGTGAATTGCTCAAAACTGTGGGGGAAAGATAGTTTCCAATGGTCTTGTTCCGGCGATAGGAACATTTCATGCTCTTGAGACACATATGCTACTAATAGCTTGAAATGTTTCTTCCCTATATTGCAGATTGACCAGTAATCAGAGCTATAATCAGTTACAAATGTTAATTGTTTGTTGTCATATTGGATACATTTGTTTCCCTTCTTATTCTCCAACAGAGATGTACGTTCGACTGCTTTTACCTCTCTCACCGCTCTATTCAGTATCTGTTTTGGGTAGCCCCTTTTGGTTAGATGGTCTAAAAGATCCTTTTGATGTTCCACAAATGTCTCATCAGTGGAACAATTTTGTTTAGCTCTAATGAGCTGACCCTTGGCTATAGAATACGTCACATTCTTAGGGTGACAACTTCAGCCATGGAGTACTGAATTTCCTAAAATGGGCTTTCTATAAATACTGCTTTCAATAGTACCAAACTGAGTGTCCTTAAGAGTAATGTCCAAAAAATTAATGGTGGTCATTTGTATCTCAGAGGTAAATCTGAGGTTGAGATCATTCTTGTTGATATAGGACAAGAAATCAGAAATACTCTCCGGCTCACCCCTCCATATAAGTAACAGGTCGTCGATGAAGCAACTGTAATAGGAAATGTTAGGTCTGAAGGGGTTCGCCATAGATCTCCATAGATGTGGGACAGCTCCAACCAACCCATATATAGGTTGTCAGGTTTTTTCTTCTGACTGTTTTATATATATATATATACTGTATGTGTATATATATATATATATATTTATTTATATGTGTGTGTATATACATATATGTGTGTGTATATATATATATATATATATATATATATATATATATTTGTGTGTGTGTATATATATATATATCAGAATACGGTGATTCCGGTTGGAGGAGCCAGCTGTGTTTGGAGCTGGTGAGCTTCTCATGAAGAGCACAGTTTTTCAAATGACCCATAAGCGGAGAATTCCATTGCCGCAACAGTTCTTACGGCCTGGAACCTCATGTGCTGATGACACAAGTTCACAGGACACAGACACAGATTCAGAACCATCACCCTGGCTAAACTGCCCACTTGTCCGGGCACTCCTGAGCAACTTCATTTGATGGTATTCTGCTCTGACCCTGGATGCTTGGTAAAAGAGAGAGCCTGACTACTTACCAGCGGATTACTTCATCGGAGGCTGTCTGATCCGCTGAAGATCTGGGTACAGAGACCTGGAAGAGGTTGACTACGGCCCCAGAGGAAACACAGGTGCTGGAGGAGAAAACGTACAGAGTACAGTGGAGAGGACTTCCCAGAGCTGCACCTATAAAGCGGTGAAGACGTATTTTAGGCCGTTGAACCTACAAGATGGGACGCACCAGGTTAAGAGTCCGCTATAAAACGCAAGTACTGGGGTTAAACAAAATGTCTTCTGGAAAAACAGTTCATGTATGTTTTATACCAGAAGTGTAGGCCTACGATAAATGCATCAAAAGAAGGCAATATATATCGTTTTCCTTGGGACTTAAAAGTAAATATTTATCTACTATATGCTCTATAGAAAACATCCTTGGCCGCTACTTATGTTTAAATCAAATCTGTTTCATGGGGAAATAGACTCTGCGTGTTCTGTATAAGGGAAATTATATCTGTTTTATAAACACGCTAAAACAAAGCACCATATATCATCCTGGATGGGACTATAAACGCAAATACCTGCTTATCATAGGCCCCATAGAAACACCATTTGTTGTTATTTATGTATACTCTAAGGTGGGGAAATTAAGTGAAATATTAAGATTATGGGGCCTATTTAACAAGGTGCAGATGGACATGATCCAATATTGCGGATCATGTCCGCCGCACATCAATAAATGCCGACAGCGTACGTTGTCTGAATTTATCATTGCACCAGCAGTTCTTGTGAACTGCTGGTGCAATGCCGCCCCCTGCAGATTTGCGGCCAATCCACCGCTAGCAGGGGGTGTCAATCAACCCGATCATATTGGATCGGGCTGATTTTTTGCGAGTTCCTCCTCAGAGCAGGTGGACAGGTTATGGAGCTTTTCACAGTGTCCTTAAATGTACAAATTTCTTACACAATCCACACTTAAAGCACCAGTAATGGCCCGGAAATCCTGAGATAAAAAAAATAATAACAGTAGAATTTCAGATACAAATTTAGCAAGAGTTGATGACTCATACACTAACATGCCTGACAACTAACATTTACTCCAACAAATTGCTGACTAGGAAGGATATTTCTAGCTTCACCACCGAAATCAGAATATTCTCTTCGAAACTGCCAGAGGCAGAAACACTAATCTCTAACTTAGAAGACCAAGTAAATACCATGAGTAGCAATACAATAGTATTGGAAAAACAGGTGGCTGCACTGAGTGCAGGGACAGAGGACCTTGAAGATAGGTCAAGACGTAATAATTTAAAAGTATTCGGGTTACCAGAAGTAGCAAAGTTTAAGGATCTCATGTCCTTTGCCTCAGTGCAACTACCTCAAATCCTAGTTTTGGGGGACCATCCACCTATGGCAGTAGAAAGAGCCCATCGTATGGGCCCACCTAGGAAAGATACAGAGGGTGCTAATAAGGGTTGCCCCCTAATAATCAAATGCTTGAATTTTCAAGACCAAGTCCATATTTTTAGGAATTATTGCAAGATGAACGAGTGCAGAATTGACCAACACAAGATTTTACTCTTTCAATATTATTCAGTAGAGACGGCCACCAAAAGGAAAGACATGGGGGGCGTGTCTGGGCCATGGCCTAATATGGCTGCTAAACTGGGAGCTCTGTAAATAAGAATTACAATCCGCCTTGTAATTGGGTTCTTTTGCATCCATCTAGATAAAAACTGATCTGCCTGCAGTAGATAACGCTTTGCTGGATCAGATTATACCTATATTGTGAGAAAAGAAGCTTCCTAGACTGGACCGCAGAGTTCTCTTGGCGGCCTACAAGGAAAGGGAACTCAGCACCCCCCCCCCCTCCCCGGGGAACCGGGGTAAGCAGAGTAAACACTGTGCATCTGCATCCACTTGTCAACCTGTAAACAGCGGCTACCTAAATACCCACCTTCACTAAACTTTCATGGAGAAGCTCTATTTTTTTATTAAAGGCCTGATGGAGAGGCGGGAGGAGCTGATCTGCAAAAGAATTGACAGACTAGCTGCACAGCAGTCCGCACTTTCCCTGGTAATTAATTCAACTGATTGCAGTGAAGTGCCGCAAAGTAAACCGCAGAATATCCCATCACACAGTCTGAGGCCAAAGGAAAACAGAAGGCAAGCACAACATATACCTGTAGGCCCTTTTCCTTCCTGGGCATTGGAGAGGAGTGAACTAGGGCTGTCTAAGTGTGCTGGGACAGACTGTGGCCTTATGGAGATTTCTCTGCACCTCTTAGTTAGGTGTGGTCAGCGAAGCTACTTACACGTCACTGCGGAGAGAGTCGCTCTAGCAGTCTCGCTGGAGGAGGAAACAGAAACTGGGGAGCCGTGGCAGTCCAAACTAATGTCAGCCCAGAGGTTGAACACAGTGGTGGATCCGGCTACTCTACCTAAATTTGCCATTCTTGTTTGGAGGGAACGGCCGGCCTTCTGGACTGGGGCAGCAAAGTAAGTCCACATGATCTATATAGTCGGCTGGATGTACTGGGTGAGACTGGGTCCCGGGCGCCCATGCAAAACTTGAGACTGCGTATAGTGATATGTCTGGGGGGTCTCATGGATCCTGCCTCATCCCCATCTACCACCGGAGTCTGTGGTGTTCAGCTCCCACTTGGAGAAACTCTGCCCAATCATTTGGATAGTACAGGAGTGGGGTAATGGTTGGCATCGGGTAGATATGATTGTACTACAGAGACTTGAAAGGGGGTACTGTAAGTGCATAAATTTGATGACGGCCTTGCTGCCCAATGTGAACATTTTATGATATCCTACCTAGCTTAAACACCTTAGCTTACACTATGCACAGGGTCCTATATGGTAAAAGTCAGCGGTTAAGTTTATACTTACACATGTGGTTGATATTTTCAATGATGGCAGCCACTATAGGGTTGGGTTAATGAGGAACCCACAGTATGTGATATTTTGGGGACTGTTCCCTTCTAACAGTTAGAGTTAGCATAGGGAATACTTATCGGCACTGGAACTTGTTCATTCCTTTCCCTGCTGGATGACGCAAGAAATGCATAATGATAGCTTAAAATCAAGATATGCCCTGCCATGTGTGCACTGTATTTACCTGCATAACTAGTTTGGGTACTGTGAACACAGGGTAGGAGGGTATTCCAATTGCTATGCAGGTTTGTGCTATATTATATATCACCCGATTCTACTCCACATACTGTAATTTGTAATGTTTATGTATTTTGTCTTCTAACTCAACCTAAATGTTAAATATTATATTTCCTATATATATATATATATATATATATATATATATATATATATATAGTGTGCATATGTCAATATCATTAAGGTTTACGCTTAATCACTAAGCTGACTGTAAAGTTGGTGTGGGTTAGGGACCATGCATAAGAACGGCTAACTTTAGGTGCCTTATCTTGCCCTCATATTAGGGCTATATCACGGTGTATATTGTGCCTCCTTTATGTCTGCTAATGGCGACCTCTGGTCTGATATGCCCAACACAGCGATGTCTGGCTACTTTTGGAATGTGTTATAAATATTTTTGCTTATACACATCAGATTTTCTGTTATGTCTGTGAATCAAAGTGTGTTTGCATGTTTCTGTTTTCTTAAATAGAAGGTTCCAGACTGTTTATTATAGTAAAGGTTTTTCTTACAGGCATATATCACAAGTGGGAATCTTGTATACCTTGGTGTGTAGTCAAATATATCTTATTACTATAGGTTTATAATTATCTCATAGAAAAATATCTATTTCTTTATCTGCTAATTTACAGGAAGGTTTTACTACTGCAGAAATGGCTGGTTTTAAATAGGTGACTCTAATCCTGAAGGATATCCGGTTAAGCAGCCTTTATCTTAATATTTCTATAAAATTATTAGCTAACGCCTAGATTTAGAGTTTTGCGTGCGTTAGCTACGGGTGGTTTATTTCTAACGCACAGAGTTTTTTACGCTGGTATTTAGAGTTTATAAACAACCTTCTAACGCGACTACTAACGCGTATATTTCATACGCGGAATCACGCCCGCGTTAGACAGTCTCCCATAGAGATCAATGGCAAATCAAACAAACACGCTTTTTTCACCTAACACTCGATCTTGCGAGAAATACACACTGCTCTGTCATATGACGTATACCACATAATGCACAACAATAACACACTGCAAATGTCAGAACAACAATCACAAAACAAAGCACACATGCATTACACATTCACAAGCGGGGAAAAAAATTAAATAAAGGGAATACGCATATACTTTACGATGCGGAAATACGGAAAATAACAAAAAGGAAAAATAAATGCATACTCATACACAAGCAAAATACTCACATTCAACATTACGAAATATTAGGACAAACATACATATACAACACTTCACAAATACGACACCATCGCAAATTAACATTAACACATAATACTATGGGACAATGTTATAGAAAACGAGCACTATGACATCATCGCATTCTACACATTCCACAAATAGTGATGTCGCGAACTTAAAAATTTCAGTTCGCGAACGGCGGACTCAAACTTCTGCTACTGTTCGCAAACCAACATTGACTTCAATAGGCAGGCGAACTTTAAAACCCACAAGGACTCTTTCTGGCCACAATAGTGATGGAAAAGTTGTTTCAAGGGTACTAACACCTGGACTGTGGCATGCTGGAGGGGATCCATGGCAAAACTCCCATGGAAAATTACATAGTTGATGCAGAGTCTGCTTTTAACCCATAAAGGGCCTAAATCACCTAACATTAATAAATTGTTTGCAATAACGTGCTTTAAAATATCAGTTATGATGTCGTATCGATCAGGTAGTGTAACGGTTACGCCCGCTTCACAGTGACAGACCAAACTCCAAGTGTAACGCACCACAAACAACCGCAAACAGTCCATTTGCACAACCATGAGATAGATTTGATAGATAGATACATAGATTACATAGCTCAATAGATGCAATATACATATGATCGATACAAATTACATAGATCAATAGATGCAATATACCTTTGATAGATACGAATTACATAGATCAATAGATGCAATATCCATTTGATAGATACAAATTTTATTGATCAAAAGATGCAATATACATTTGATAGATAAGAAATACATTGATCAAAAGATGCAATATACATTTTATAGATACGAATTACATTGATCAATAGATGCAATATACATTTGATAGATACGATTGATAGTTAGATAGATTTGATAGATAAATAGATAGATTTGAAAGATATATAATTTCCCTGACAGAGTATAACAATAAGACATGCGGTCTGGGACCCGTGGTGTGTTAAGTAGTAATATTCTTAGCAGTTTACTACTACCTGTTACTCCCCCTATCGGGGAAGGTCTATATGGCCTGCATTTTTGGAACAGGGAGATGGAAGAAGATGATTGGTCTGTCCTCCTACTTCAAATTTGTCCTAACCACAAGTGGTCGTCTCAAAACAGTCCGGCCACGAGATAGATAGATTTGATAGATAGATATACATAGATTGATAGTTTGATAGAATCGATAGAAGATAAATAGATAGATTTGATAGATATATAATTACCCTGAAAAAGTATAATAATAAAACATATACGGTCTGGGATCCATGGTAACTAGGTTGTGTTAAGTAGTACTATTGTTAGCACTTTAATCCCTGTTACTCCCCCTATCGGGGGAGGTCTATATGGCCTGTATGGTTACCCTGACAAAGTATAACAACAAGACACGCAGTCTGTGACCCATGGTAACTAAGTTGTGTTAAGTAGTACTTTTCTTAGCAGTTTAATCCCTCTTACTCCCCCTATCGGGGGCGGTCTATATGGCCTGCATGATTACCCTACCAAAATATAACAATAAGACATGCGGTCTGGGACCCATGGTAACTAGGTTGTGTTAAGTAGTACTATTCTTAGCACTTTAATCCCTGTTACTCCCCCTATCGGGGGAGGTCTATATGGCCTGCATGATTACCCTGACAAAGTATAACAACAAAACATGTGGTCTGGGACCCATGGTAACTAGGTTGTGTTAAGTAGTACTATTCTTAGCACTTTCATCCCTGTAACTCCCCCTATCGGGGGAGGTTTATATGGCCTGCATGATTACCCTGACAAAGTATAATAACCAAACATGCGGTCTGGGACCCATGGTGGTACTGGTATAACTAGGTTTTCTTAAGTAGTACTATTCTTAGCAGTTTAATCCCTGTGATTGGTCTGTCCTCCTACTTCAAATTTGTCAAAAACACAAGTGGCTGTCTCAAAACAGTCCGGACACGAGATAGATAGATTTGATAGATAGATATACATAGATTGATAGTTAGATAGAATCGATAGAAGATAAATAGATAGATTTGTTAGATATAGAATTACCCTGACAAAGTATAATAATTAAACATGCGGTCTGGGACCCATGTTAACTAGGTTGTGTTAAGTAGTACTATTCTTTGCACTTTAATCCCTGTTACTCCCCCTATCGGGGGAGGTCTATATGGCTTGCCTGATTATCCTGACAAAGTATAATAATTAAACATGCGGTCTGGGACCCATGTTAAGTAGGTTGTGTTAAGTTGTACTATTCTTAGCACTTTAATCCCTGTAACTCCCCCTATCGGGGGAGGTCTATACGGCCTGCCTGATTACCCTCACCAAATATAACCACAAGACATGCGGTCTGGGACCCATGTTAACTAGGTTGTGTTAAGTAGTACTGTTCTTATTAGTTTAATACCTGTTACAACCCCTAATGGTGGGAGGTCTATATGGCCTGCATGATTAGCCGGACCAAATAAAACAACAAGACATGCGGTCTTGGACTGGGACCCATGGCTAACTAGGTTGTGTAAAGTAGTACTATTCTTAGCACTTTCATCCCTGTTACTCCCACCTCTCGGGGGAGGTCTACATGGCCATCATGATTAGCCTAACAAAGTACAACAATAAAACCTGGGCTCTTGAAACCATGTTAAGTAGGTTTATTTTGGTAGTACTGTTCTTATTAGTTTAATACCTGTTACAACCTCTAATGGTGGGAGGTCTATATGGCCTGCATGATTAGCCGCACCAAATAAAACAACAAGACATGCAGTCTTGGACTGGGACCCATGGTTAACTAGGTTGTGTAAAGTAGTACTATTCTTAGCACTTTCATCCCTGTTACTCCCCCTATCGGGGGAGGTCTATATGGCCTGCATGATTACCCTCACCAAAATATAACAGCAAGATGTGCGGTCAGGGAACCATGGTAAGGTTACTTCCTTTTGCACAATCAAGTATACCAGTTGCAGACAGAGGTTCTGACCCTGCATTATGGCTGCACTTCTCCCTAAAAGAGGCATCTGTTACAGAGTCTGTGGGCATGTATGCAAAGAGCTGGCCTGCCTAAAAGGAGCAGCAAGGCAGTACAGGTCATTCTCCTTCAGCCGTTTTATACGATGGCCCACGACCCTCAACAGCCACAACAGCATGAAACACTACATATGCCATCCTTTTGCACAATAGAGTACAGGTATGGCATTGATTTGAGGAACCCGGAGATAATTTAGAGGAACCGGGAATACTGAACAAAAAACGTGCTTGGACACCCAGTACAGGTCGTTCTCCTTCCGCCTTTGTAGATGAGGGTCCAGGACCCTCCACTGACACAACAGCAGGAAACACCACCTATGCCATCCTTTTGAACAATAAAGTACAGGTATGGCATCGATTTTAGGAACCTGTAGATAATTTTTAGGAACCGGGAAATTTAAAAAAAAAACATGATTGGACACCCAGTACACTTCGTTCTCCTTCAGCCTTTTTATACGAGGGTCCCGGACCCTCAACAGAAACAACAGCAGGAAACACCACATATGCCATCCTTTTGAACAATCCAGTACAGGTATGGCATCCATTTTAGGAACCCGGAAATAATTTTTAGGAACCGGGAGATGGAAAAAGATACTTGGACAACCAGTACACTTCGTTCTCATTCAGCCTTTTTAGACAAGGGTCCAGGACCCTCAACAGAAACAACAGCAGACAACACCACCTATGCTATCCTTTTGAACAATAGAGTACAGGTATGGCATCGATTTTAGGAACCCGGAGATAATTTTTAGGAACTGGGAAATTTAAAAAGAAACATTATTGGACACCCAGTACATTTTGTTCTCCTTCAGCCTTTTTATACGAGGGTCCCAGACCCTCAACAGAAACAACAGCATGAAACACCACATATGCCATCCTTTTGAACAATCCAGTACAGGTATGGCATCCATTTTAGGAACCCGGAGATAATTTTTAGGAACCTGGAAATTTAAAAAGAAACATTATTGGACACCCAGTACACTTCGTTCTCCTTCAGCCTTTTTATACGAGGGTCCTGGACCCTCAACAGAAAGAACAGCAGGAAAGAGCACATATGCCATCCTTTTGAACAATAGAGTACAGGTATGGCATTGATTTTAGAAACCCGGAGATAATTTTAAGAACCAGGAAATTGAACAAAAAAAATGATTGGACACACCCAGTACACGTCGTTCTCCTTCAGCCTTTTTATAAGAGGGTCCAGGACCCTCAACAGAAACAACAGCAGGAAACACCACATATGCCATCCTTTTGAACAATAGAGTACAGGTATGGCATTGATTTGAGGAACCCGGAGATAATTTTTAGGAACCGGGAAATTGAACAAAAAAAAATATTGGACACCCAGTACACTTCGTTCTCCTTCAGCCTTTTTATAAGAGGGTCCAGGACCCTCAACAGAAACAACAGCAGGAAAGAGCACATATGGCATCCTTTTGAACATAGAGTACAGGTATGGCATTGATTTTAGAAACCCGGAGATAATTTTTAGGAACCGAGAGATGGAAAAAGATGCTTGGACAACCAGTACACTTTGTTCTCCTTCAGCCTTTTTAGATGAGGGTCCCCGAACCTCAACAGAAACAACAGCAGGAAACACCACATATGCCATCCTTTTGCACAATAGATTACAGATATAGCATTGATTTGAGGAACCCGGAGATAATTTAGAGGAACCGGGAATATTGATCAAAAAACGTGCTTGGACACCCAGTACAGGTCGTTATCCTTCAGCCTTTTTATTAGATGGCCCACGACCCTCAACAGGCACAACAGCATGAAACACCACATATGCCACCCTATTGCACAATCGAGTACAGGTATGGCATTGATTTGAGGAACCCGGAGATAATTTAGAGGAACCGGGAATATTGAACAAAAAATGCGCTTGGACACACAGTACAGGTCGTTCTCCTTCAGCCTTTTTATACGATGGGCCACGACCCTCAACAGGCACAACAGCATGAAACACCACATATGCCACCCTTTAGCACAATCGAGTACAGGTATGGCATTGATTAGAGGAACCGGGAATATTGAACAAAAAATGTGCTTGGACACCCAGTACAGGTCGTTCTCCTTCAGCCTTTTTATACGATGGCCCACGACCCTCAACTGGCACAACAGCATGAAACACCACATATGCCATCCTTTTGCACAATCGAGTACAGGTATGGCATTTATTTGAGGAACCCGGAGATAATTTAGAGGAACTGGGAATATTGAACAAAAAATGTGCTTGGACACCCAGTACAAGTCGTTCTCCTTCAGCCTTTTTATACGATGGGCCACGACCCTCAACAGGCACAAAAGCATGAAACACCACATATGCCACCCTTTTGCACAATCGAGTACAGGTATGGCATTGATTTGAGGAACCCGGAGATAATTTAGAGGAACCGGGAATATTGAACAAAAAATGTGCTTGGACACCCAGTACAGGTCGTTCTACTTCAGCCTTTTTATACGATGGGCCACGACCCTCAACAGGCACAACAGCATGAAACACCACATATGCCACCCTTTTGCACAATTGAGTACAGGTATGGCATTGATTTGAGGAACCCGGAGATAATTTAGGGGAACCGGGAATATTGAACGAAAAATGTGCTTGGACACCCAGTACAGGTCGTTCTCCTTCAGCCTTTTTATACGATGGGCCACGACCCTCAACAGGCACAACAGCATGAAACACCACATATGCCACCCTTTTGCACAATCGAGTACAGGTATGGCATTGATTTGAGGAACCCGGAGATAATTTAGAGGAACCGGGAATATTGAACAAAAAACGTGCTTGGACACCCAGTACAGGTCGTTCTACTTCAGCCTTTTTATAAGATGGCCCATGACCCTCAACAGGCACAACAGCATGAAACACCACATATGCCATCCTTTTGCACAATAGAGTACAGGTATGGCATTGATTTGAGGAACCCGGAGATAATTTAGAGGAACCGGGAATATTGAACAAAAACGTGCTTGGAAACCCAGTACAGGTCGTTCTCCTTCAGCCTTTTTATACGATGGCCCACGACCCAAAACAGGCACAACAGCATGAAACACCACATATGCCATCCTTTTGCACAATAGAGTACAGATATGGCATCGATGGAACCCGGAGATAATTTTTCAGAACGAAGAGATGAAAAAAGATGCTTGGTCGGTCCTCCTTCTTCAAATTTGGGGCACTGCGCGTGCAATGTTCTGTGCCACCAGATATGAGTGGTGTGTTAAGTAGTACTATTCTTAACAGTTTAATCACTGTTATGTGCCTTTTTTTTTCTTTGAGTTTTGTAGCCACAGTGCAGCAGCAGAGGCCAGAAAAATTAGGCATGTACAAATGCCTTAAAAATTCGGTATTGTTGCAGCCGCTGCTGTAGCAGCGACCAGAAAAATTGATGTTTGTAAAACAGTTAGAAAGTGCCCTAAAACCTTGCGGCTTGAACACTAGTTGTTGGCGGATAAGTCACGCAAGTCATCCTGCATTATAAGAAAAAAAAGCCAGCGTGTGTACCATTTTTAGCCCAAGGCAGCTCATCTCATCATCAGGCCTTTTTTACTCAAATGTATCGCCCAATGTCAGTCCCTTCGGGATCCATCCCTCATTCATTTTAATAAAGGTTAGATAATCAAGACTTTTTTGACCTAGGCGACTTCTCTTCTCAGTGACAAAACCTCCTGTTGCACTGAAGGTCCTTTCGGACAGGACACTTGAAGCGGGGCAGGCCAGAAGTTCAATTGCAAATTTGGATAGCTCAAGCCACAGGTCAAGCCTGCACACCCAGTAGTCAAGGGGTCCATCGCTCCTCAGAGTGTCGAGATCCGCAGTTAATGTTAGTTAGTCTGCTACCTGTCGGTTGAGTCTTTCTCTGAGGCTGGATCCCGAAAGGCTCTGGCGAAGCATAGGAGTTAAAAAGGTCTGCATGTCCTCCATCAACAACACATCATGAAAGCATCCTGTCCTTGCCGTCGTGGTCGTGGGAGGAGGAGGATTAATTTCATCTCTTCCCCTGTTAGATTCCCGTTGTGCTGTGACATCACCCTTATATGATGTGTAAAGCATAGTTTTTAATTTATTTTTTAAATGCTCCATCCTTTCCGACTTGCGGGAATTTGGTAACATTTCAGGCACTTTATGCTTATACCGGGGGTCTAGTAGCGTGGACACCCAGTACAGGTCATTCTCCTTCAGCTTTTTTATACGAGGGTCCCTCAACAGGCACGACAGCATGAAAGACCCCATTTGCACAAGGTTGGATGCCAAGCTAATCATGTCCCGTTCCTCATCCTCACTGATGTCACTGAGGGTATCTTCTTCCCCCCAGCCACGTACAACACCACGGGTACCAGAGAGGTGACAACAACGAGCACCCTGGGATGCCTGTTGTGCTTGGTCTTCCTCCTCCTCCTCAAAGCCACATTCCTCCTCTTACTCCTCTTCCTCACAATCCTCTTCCTGCGTTGCCGCAGGTCCAGCAAGCGATGCTGATAAGGCTGTTTCTGGTGGTGATGGACACCACAACTCTTCCTCTTCCTCTTCATGCTCATCTACGGCCTGATCCATCACTCTTCGCAGGGCACGCTCCAGGAAGAAAACAAATGGTATGATGTCGCTGATGGTGCCTTTGGTGCGACTGACAAGGTTTGTCACCTCCTCAAAAGGATGCATGAGCCTACAGGCATTGCGCATGAGCGTCCAGTAATTTGGCAAAAAAATCCCCAGCTCCCCAGAGGCTGTCCTAGCACCCCGGTCATACAAATACTCATTAACAGCTTTTTCTTGTTGGAGCAGGCAGTCGAACATTAGGAGTGTTGAATTCCACTGTGTTGGGCTGTCACAAATCAAGCGCCTCACTGGCAGGTTGTTTCGACGCTGGATATCGGACAAGTGCGCCATGGCCGTGTAGGAAGGCCTGAAATGGCCACACACTTTCCTGGCCTGCTTCAGGACATCCTGTAAGCCTGGGTACTTATGCACAAAGCGTTGTACAATCAGATTACACACATGTGCCATGCACGGCACATGTGTCAACTTGCCCAATTTCAATGCCGCCACCAAATTACTTCCATTGTCAGAAACAACCTTGCCAATCTCCAGTTGGTGCGGAGTCAGCCACTGATCCACCTGTGCGTTCAGGGCAGTCAGGAGTGCTGGTGCGGTGTGACTCTCCACTTTCAGGCAAGTCAACCCCAAGACGGCGTGACACTGCCGTATCCGGGATGTTGAATAGTACCTGGGGATCTGGGGGGTGCCGTTGATGTGGAGCAAGACGCAGAAGCAGAAGAGGACTCAGCCGAGGAAGAGGTTATGGAAGAGGATGGAGTAGCAGGAGTAGAGGAGGTAGCAGCAGGCCTGCCTGCAAGTCGTGGCGGTGTCACCAACTCCTCTGCAGAGCAACGCATTCCATGCTTGTCAGACGTCAGCAGATTTACCCAATGCGCAGTGTAGGTGATATACCTGCCCTGACCATGCTTTGCAGACCAGCTATCAGTGGTCATATGGACCCTTGCCCCAACGCTGTGTGCCAGACATGCCATTACTTCCTTTCGCACAATAGAGTATAGGTTTGGGATTGCCTTTTGTGAAAAGAAATTTCTGCCAGGTACCTTCCACTGCGGTGTACCAATAGATACAAATTTTTTGAAAGCATCAGACTCCACCAGCTTGTGTGGTAAAAGCTGGCGGGCTAAGAGTTCAGACAAGGCAGCTGTCAGACGCCGGGCAAGGGGGTGACTTTGAGAAATTGGCTTCTTACGCTCAAACATGTCCTTGACAGACACCTGACTGTGGGCAGATGACCAGGAACTGCTACATAAGAGAGACTCAGTGGAGGATGGTTGAGAGGGGGCAAGGAGGACAGCAGTGGTTGACGTGGCTGAAGATGCTGGAGCAGGAGGAGGAGGGCGGCTTTGAGTTTGTGTGCTGCTTCTACTCATATGTTCTTCCCATCGGCGTTTGTGATGTGAGACCATGTGCCTTTGCAAAGTAGTTGTACCTAGGTGGGTGTTGGACTTCCCATGACTCAGTTTCTTTTGGCACAGGTTGCAAATGGCATCACTGTTGTCAGAGGCAGACACACAAAAAAATGCCACACTGCTGAGCTTTGCTATGATGGCATTCTGGTGGTGGCAACAGCATGCGTTGATTGGCGTCGGCGTGCTGTCTGGCTGACCCCGGTTGCCGATGCATGCTGTCTGACTGTGCCACTAGCTCCTTGAGACAACCTCCCCCTGCTTCCAATTCGTCTCCTCCTCCTCCTCTCTGCCTCCCCATCTGAACTTTCACCCTCTTCTTCTTCTCTTCTAGCAGGCACCCACGTGACATCCACCGACACATCATCATCAACCACTTCACTTGTATCTGACACATCAAGAAAGGAAGCAGCAGCGGGTACAACATCATCATCATCATCATCGCAGCGTACCTCCATTTCTGTAATGCTGCCTGACTGAGACATATCACTGTTATCTACATCCTCTGTCAATGATGGTTGCGCATCACTCATTTCTTCCAACTGATGTGTCAATAACTCCTGTAACAGATCAAATGAAGCGGCTGTGGTGCTAGTGTTGGTGGTGGCGACAGGCGGGCGAGTGGCACTGGTCACTTGAGAGGTGCCCAAAGCACAGCTGGACGTAGATGGTGCGTCAAGAATAGAAGGACTAGGAGCAGAAGCTGTAGAAGATTGGGTGTCCTGTGTTAGCCATTCAACTAGGTCCTCCTCAGAACTTTTCCCGCCCCCCCTGGCACCTGGCATCTGAACAATGTGCATATTTGTAGGGTCTAAAGGAATCACAGCACCACGACCACGACGGCACCTGCGGGGTGGCCTGCCTCTGCCTGTCATTTTTTTTAAAAATGTTCACTTACAATACTATTAAACAAATTATGAGTGGTGGCACTGGGCAAGTGGGCACAGTATACGCTGTGAGCCTGACAACAAAAAAAAGACTGATGTTTCAAAGTCAAAAATGTTTATTTTTTAAATATTAAAAGTACTGTGACAACAAATATGATTGGTGGCACTAGTTGGCAAGTGGGCCTGGCTGGCACACACGCTGGGTGGAAGGCAACTGCAATTAGATTACACTAGCTGAGTGATGCTTCACAGTCCAAAAATTTTTTTTTTAAAAAATTGACAATACTGTTAGAACAAATATGATTGGTGGCACTAGTTGGAAACGGCAAGTGGGCCTGGCACACACGCTGGCAGGCAGGCAAATGCAATTAAATGGCACTAGCAGACTGATGATTCACAGTAAAAAAAGTTTTTAGTTTAAATATTTTCAAACCTGTTAGAACAAATATGATTGGTGGCACTAGTTGGCTTGGCAAGTGGGCCTGGCACACATGCTGGGAGGAAGGCAACTGCAATTAGATTACACTAGATGACTGATGTTTCACAGTCAAGAATTTTTTTATTTTAAAAATGTACAATACTGTTAGAACAAATATGATTGGTGTAACTAGTTGGCAAGTGGGCCTGGCACACACGCTGGCAGGCAGTCAACTGCAATTCAATGGCACCAGCAGACTGATGATTCACTGTCAAAAAAGTTTTGATTTAAAATATTTTCAATACTGTTACAACAAATATGATTGGTGACACTAGTTGGCTAGTGGGCCTGGCACACACGCTGGCAGGCAGGATACTGCAATTCAATTGCACTAGCAGACTGATGATTCACAGTCTACGAATTTTTTATTTTAAATATTTACAATACTGTTAGAACAAATATGATTGGTGTAACTAGTTGGAAAGTGGGCCTGGCACACACGCTGGCAGGCAGGCAACTGCAATTCAATGGCACTAGCAGACTGATGATTCACAGTCAAAAAAGTTTTGATTTTAAATATTTACAATACTGTTATAACAAATATGATTGGTGGCAATAGTTGGCAGCAAGTGGGCCTGGCACACACGCTGGCAGGCAGGCAACTGCAATTAGATTACACTAGCAGACTGATCTTTCACAGTCAAAAAATATTTTTTTTAAATATTTACACTACTGTTATAACAAATATGATTGGTGGCACTAGTTGGCAAGTGGGCCTGGCACACACGCTGGTAGGCAGGCAACTGAAATTCAATTGCATTAGCAGGCTGATGATTCACAGTCAAAAAAGTTTTATTTTAAATATTTACACTACTGTTATAACAAATATGATTCGTGGCACTAGTTGGAAAGTGGGCCTGGCACACACGCTGGCAGACAGGTGTCAGTATATTTATGAAAATCTTAGCAGTATTCTCTAAACAATGTGTAAGTATATGGCAGGGAATATATTTAACAATCTTCCTTTAAACTAAACCTGCAATCAAACATACATTTGCTAAGATAATAAAATTAATCTAAATATCTGAATTCTTTATTATTAGTAAATAATAAACATATTGAAATATATTTGCAATAAAAGGAAATGAAATAATATTATATGCGCTTGAAAACTATTTAAATATGCTATGCAAAATTCCTACACGCTTATATTAAAAACCCACCTTATTTATGAATAGTCTTTATTTATTTAACACAATGGGACTAAAAACCTTTAACATCCAAGCAATACAATTCTAAACAGTGTTTATAAAACAATAGGATAATATATATGTTCTGCAATTTAACTGCAATCCTAATACAAAATTAACTTACAATCTCAGAACTTGCGCAGATGAGTTACTCAGCCAATCAGATACAGATTTAAACAATATATATATAGGCTGTGAAATGCTAACTTGGAAAAACACACTGCTTCTTTAAATCTATTAAATACAAATTGACTATGCATATAACTTATCTTACAAAACCCAGAAAACTGTATCTTTAAACTGCAGTGACTTTAAAATATCACATGTAATTAGCAGCCCTTTTCTTATACTCTATATATACGTTACCAAAATGATATCTGGCTTCAAGATTTTTCACACCTCATATAAAATAAGTGTAATTGCAATGGAATAGGAGAAGTATGGCCCACTTTGTTTTTATAGTTTGACTGTGTTCCACGCAAAACAGTTTCAGCCAGTTACAAAACTCTGCAGCCAGTCTTTTCCAAGTTGGCAGGTATTCAACAAAACTGTCATGCACATAATTTGAGTCAGTTATGATCACAAATTCATGAATACCATGTTCAATAGCCATTTCAATGGTTTTGAAAACAGCAATTAGTTCTGCAACCTGACTGGATCTTGGTCCAATGTTGAAACCTATAGATATATTTGGGAATCCATTTGCCCCAGTTATACCAATGCCAGTGACTAATCTGCTCTCATTATCAATAGTAGCATGGTAAGAACAACCATCAACAGACACCCAAGGTAGTGTTTGACAATGGTCCTCATGGTATATTTTATATGGGGAAAGCAATTGTTCCTCCAGAAAATCATCTTCTGATAATTCTTCCCCAGGATTTCTAGCAGTACAGTCATGGAGCTCAGCAAGCCCTTGTGCGACTGGATTCTTTTTATTCTGCTTGTAGCAAATTTCTAGTGGCCAGCCTTGCAAGGAAAGAGTCCACGCTGTTATGCGGCTATTAGACAAATTCCCATCTCTTATTCTCTAACTTTGCAAATATAGCAAAGGCTGGTGGGCCGTTTCTACAATAATTTTCTCGCCCTGTATATAGCTGCGGAAATTTTGTAGAGCCCATACAGTAGATAAGAGGGCTTTTTCGCAATCGTTAAACTTTATTTCTACTGGGGATAGATTTTTGCTCGCATAAGCAATGGCTTTGTTCAAATTATCATGCTTTTGTTATAAAACAGCACTCATGCTCATATCTGTGTAACCTGTCTCTAAGAAGAAAAGTTTCCCACCTTCAGGGTACGCTAAGCAATGTGTTTGAGTGAGTTTTCTCTTCAGCTCTCTGATGGCTGTCTCTTGAGACTCACTCCAGTGCCATTTCACATCTTTCTTTAGAAGAAGTAGTAGTGGTTTAGCTAATTCCGCATAATTATCAATGAATTTGCGAGAATAATTCGTCATACCCAGGAATGATCTCAATTCCTTTAAGTTAGTTGTGTTTTTAGAATTCACTATAGCTTCCACCTTTTTCTTTTGGGGATTTAATCCTTCAGAGGTAACTTCATGTCCCAAGAAGTTTACACGAGTGCGGCACCATTGAGCTTTTTGTAGGGATAATTTGACACCTGCCCTTTTAAGTTGGCTGAGGATGTGTTTAAGCTCTGCGATGTGTTTTTCAAAGTCTGTGCTTTTGATTAAAACATCATCAACATAAGATAAGGTCCCCCTCTCCAGTGCGTCAGGCATAGGGGGGTAGTTATCAAGCCGTCTACTTTTCTGGCTTCGCCGGCCCAATACGCCCGCCTAAGCTCGCCTACCTTCGCCGCCGCGGACCTTGAATACGTTCGCCTAAGTTATCAAATAAAGCTGTCAAAAAGCCGCGGGGCGATGAGCAGCGGACTGTGACAGTTATCACTCATCCGATCTCGCTGCCCTTCGGCTTTTTCCCAGCTTTATTGCTAGCCTGTCACTAAGCACTCACACTAAACTGCACTGTTCTACCCCCTATACCGGCGCCCCCGGAGCCCCCCGCAACTAAATAAAGTTACTAACCCCTAAACCGCCGCTCCTAGACCCCGCCGCAACTCTTATAAATGTATTAACCCCTAAACCGCCGCTCCTAGACCCTGCCGCAACTCTTATAAATGTATTAACCCCTAAACCGCCGCTCCCGGACACCGCTGCCACCTATAGTATACCTAGTAACCCCTATCCTGCCCCCCCTACACCGTCGCCCTCTATTATAAAATTATTAACCCCTATCCTGCTGATCCCGCACCTCTCCGCAACTAAATAAATAGTTTAACCCCTAAACCGCCGCTCCATGAACCCGCCGCAACCTATATTAAACCTATTAACCCCTATCCTGCCCCCCCTACACCGTCGCCACCTATAATAAATTTATTAACCCCTATCCTGCCCCCCACTACGCCGCCACCACTGTAATAAAATTATTAACCCCTAAACCTAAGTCTAACCCTAACCCTAACGCCCCCCTAACTTAAATATTAATTAAATAAATCTAAATAAATTAACTCTTATTAACTAAATGAATCCTATTTAAAACTAAATACTTACCTTTAAAATAAACCCTAATATAGCTACAATATAAATAATAATTATATTCTAGCTATCTTAGGATTTATATTTATTTTACAGGTAACTTTCAATTTATTTTAACCATGTCCAATAACTATTAAATAGTTATTAACTATTTAATAGCTTACCTAGCTAAAATAAAGAGAAATGTACCTGTGAAATAAATCCTAACCTAAGTTACAATTACACCTAACACTACACTATACTTTAATAAATTATTCCTATTTAAAAATAAATACTTACCTGTAAAATAAACCCTAAGATAGCTACAATGTAATTAATAATTATATTATAGCTATCTTAGGATTTATATTTATTTTACAGGTAACTTTGTATTTATTTTAGCTAGTTAGAATAGTTATTAAATAGTTATTAACTATTTAATAACTACCTAGCTAAAAGAAATACAAAATTACCTGTAAAATAAATCCTAACCTAAGTTACAATTAAACCTAATACTACACTATCATTAAATTAACTAAATAAACTACATACAAATAACTACAATTAAATACAATTACATAAACTAACTAAAGTACAAAAAATAAAAAAAGCTAAGTTACAAAAAATAAAAAAATAAGTTACAAACATGTTAAAAATATTACAACAATTTTAAGCTACTTACACCTAATCTAAGCCCCCTAATAAAATAACAAACCCCCCCAAAATAAAAAAAATCCCTACCCTATTCTAAATTAAATAAATTTCAAAGCTCTTTTACCTTACCAGCCCTTAAAAGGGCCATTTGTGGGGGCATGCCCCAAAAAGTTCAGCTCTTTTGCCTGTAAAAGAAAAATACAACCCCCCCCCAACATTAAAACCCACCACCCACATACCCCTAATCTAACCCAAACCCCCCTTACAAAAACCTAACACTAATCCCCTGAAGATCATCCTACCTTGAGTCATCTTCACTCAGCCGAGCCACCGATGGAACTGAAGAGGACATCCGGAGCGGAAGAAGTTAATCCTCCAAGCGGCGCTGAAGAAATCTTCCATCCGATGAAGTCATCATCCAGGCGGCGCTGAAGAAGTCTTCGATCCGGCCGATGTCATCTTCAAAGAGGCGCTGAAGAGGTCTTCTATCCGGGCGAAGTCATCTTCCAAGCTGGGTCTTGAATCTTCCTTCCGCCGACGCGGAACCACCTTCTTCACCGACGGACTACGACGAATGACGGCTCCTTTAAGGGACGTCATCCAAGATGGCGTCCCCTCAATTCCGATTGGCTGATAGGATTCTATCAGCCAATCGGAATTAAGGTAGGAAAATCTGATTGGCTGATGGAATCAGCCAATCAGATTCAAGTTCAAATTCTATTGGCTGATCGGAACAGCCAATAGAATGCGAGCTCAATCTGATTGGCTGATTCCATCAGCCAATCAGATTTTCCTACCTTAATTCCGATTGGCTGATAGAATCCTATCAGCCAATCGGAATTGAGGGGACGCCATCTTGGATGACGTCCCTTAAAGGAGCCGTCATTCGTCGTAGTCCGTCGGTGAAGAAGGTGGTTCCGCGTCGGCGGAAGGAAGATTCAAGACCCGGCTTGGAAGATGACTTCGCCCGGATAGAAGACCTCTTCAGCGCCTCTTTGAAGATGACATCGGCCGGATCGAAGACTTCTTCAGAGCCGCCTGGATGATGACTTCATCGGATGGAAGATTTCTTCAGCGCCGCTTGGAGGATTAACTTCTTCCGCTCCGGATGTCCTCTTCAGTTCCATCGGTGGCTCGGCTGAGTGAAGACGACTCAAGGTAGGATGATCTTCAGGGGATTAGTGTTAGGTTTTTGTAAGGGGGGTTTGGGTTAGATTAGGGGTATGTGGGTGGTGGGTTTTAATGTTGGGGGGGGGGTTGTATTTTTCTTTTACAGGCAAAAGAGCTGAACTTTTTGGGGCTGGTAAGGTAAAAGAGCTTTGAAATGTATTTAATTTAGAATAGGGTAGGGATTTTTTTTATTTTGGGGGGGTTTGTTATTTTATTAGGGGGCTTAGATTAGGTGTAAGTAGCTTAAAATTGTTGTAATATTTTTAACATGTTTGTAACTTATTTTTTTATTTTTTGTAACTTAGCTTTTTTTATTTTTTGTACTTTAGTTAGTTTATGTAATTGTATTTAATTGTAGTTATTTGTATGTAGTTTATTTAGTTAATTTAATGATAGTGTAGTATTAGGTTTAATTGTAACTTAGGTTAGGATTTATTTTACAGGTACATTTCTCTTTATTTTAGCTAGGTAAGCTATTAAATAGTTAATAACTATTTAATAGTTATTGGACATGGTTAAAATAAATTGAAAGTTACCTGTAAAATAAATATAAATCCTAAGATAGCTAGAATATAATTATTATTTATATTGTAGCTATATTAGGGTTTATTTTAAAGGTAAGTATTTAGTTTTAAATAGGATTCATTTAGTTAATAAGAGTTAATTTATTTAGATTTATTTAATTAATATTTAAGTTAGGGGGGCGTTAGGGTTAGGGTTAGACTTAGGTTTAGGGGTTAATAATTTTATTACAGTGGCGGCGGCGTAGTGGGGGGCAGGATAGGGGTTAATAAATTTATTATAGGTGGCGACGGTGTAGGGGGGCAGATTAGGGGTTAATAAATTTATTATAGGTGGCGACGGTGTAGGGGGGCAGGATAGGAGTTAATACATTTAATATAGGTTGCGGCGGGTTCAGGGAGCGGCGGTTTAGGGGTTAATACATTTATTATAGTTGCGGTGGGCTCCGGGAGCGGCGGTTTAGGGGTTAATATGTATAGAGTAGCTTGCGGTGGGCTCCGGGAGCGGCGGTTTAGGAGGTAATAACTTTATTTAGTTGCAGCGGTGTAGGGGGGGTCAGATTAGCGGTGTTTAGACTCGGGGTACATGTTAGGGTGTTAGGTGTAGACAGCTCCCATAGGAATCAATGGGATGTCTGTCAGCAGCGAACTTGTACTTTCGCTATGGTCAGACTCCCATTGATTCCTATGGGATCCGCCGCCTCCAGGCTGGCGCTTTGAAAACCAGGTACGCTGGGCCGTAAAAGTGCCGAGCGTACCTGCTAGTTTTTTGATAACTAGCAAAAGTAGTGAGATTGTGCCGCACTTGTGTGCGGAACATCTGGAGTGACGTAAGAATCGATCGGTGTCGGACTGAGTCCGGCGGATCGAAGTTTACGTCACAAAATTCTACTTTTGCCGGTCTCGAGCCTTTGATAACTAAGGCGAATCAGCCTCGCCACAAATACGCTGCGGAATTCCAGCGTATTTGAGGTTGACGGCTTGATAACTAGGCCCCATAGCCTTATGCATGAATACAGCAAATTCATGTCCAGAATTTATGTATCCAAACGGAAGTCTCTGGAATGCATATTGGACCTTTTGGAAGGAGAATGCTAGCTTATATTGGTCCTCTTCATGTACCTTTATGGTCCAATATCCCTGTGCACAATCAATGGCAGTGAATATCTTGGATCCCTGCATTTGTGCTAGGCACTGGTCAATGTATAGTACAGGCCAGCCAGACATGTATACTCGTTTGTTTAGCTGTCTTAAGTCAGCGCACAAACGCCATTGTCCATTGGGCTTAAGGACACCTAGAATAGGATTATTATAAGAGCTGTGCACCTGTCTGATAATACCTCTTTCTTCCAAATTCCTTATGATCTCTGCAAGAGAATCATATGAGGCTAAGGGAAGTCTGTATTGTTTGATAAATACAGGTGGCGCATCGGGATCTGTTTGTATTCTTGCAATGTGCAAGTCTGTAGTACCACAGTCATAAGAATCCTTAGCAAAAATATCCTTGTACTCCATCAGGAGTTCTCGCAGCTGTTGGCGTTCATCATCGCTGGAACAGCCATTAGCTAAGGATATTTGCTCTTCGACTATTTGCTGAAATCCTGGAAAGATTTCAGGCTGTCCTATTTCATAGGCTTCTTCCAACCTAGAGGTGAGATCCCCTTGATTATAGTTTACATTGCTCCCATGACTCTGGGTATTGGGGTAATCTTGCTGTTTGATTGGCTGATCAAACACTAGAGAGGCTTCTTCAATTTTACAGATGCCTTCCTCTGAGCTGAAGGGATAAATAGACTGAATATTAAATAGACCCTCTGGCATAGATGCAAAGGATTGTTCTATTAATTGTTCTTCAGTTAAGTATCCTTCAGGTATTAGCCCAATTACATTATTCTGGAATCCAAAAGTGTAATAACTTGATTCCAGTGCATATCCTATGGTAGTTCCCTTGGATAATGTTATATCCTGTGGGGTCATGTTATGCACAACAATATGTATTGGAACAGTTCCAATATTCACCATAGGAGTGTAGGTTACTGTGACACCCAGATTTTGTATTCTATGGGAGAGGCAAATTAGTGTTTCAGAAGTTTCTAATTTCTGACCTCTCTTTACCTGTAAGGGTAAAAGAAATTTATCAGCCCCAGCAGGAATTATAACATCGCTAGATACCTGCATATTCACGGCATATGGCAATTGCTGGTTTGATTTCAGGGCTGCATTTTCATCCTGAAATACTTCAGGGTCCCCTTTTAACCTACTCCAGAGGCAAGAATTAATCAAATCTATTTGTATGGCATATCTATGTAAGATATCATTGCCAATGTATATTTGATTATGGGGAGTATTTAAAACTAAAAACAGGTGCTTCACTGACTTATTGCCAATAGAGATAGATAATAAGCTCTTAGCTGTGATGTTATAGCTTTCAGACCTGTCATCCAGGCCGTTGACACAGTGGTCTTGGGGAGAAAGATATTTAATCACTTTAGGTTCAGCTATTTGCGCTAATAAACCTTCACTTATATAGCTAGCTTCCTGTTTTAAGTTTATTTTAGCATACTTGGTTTTACCAAGGTCATGTACTTGTATAGGGATAAATAGATCCTCTTTAACTCTCTCAATCCCTGTGAGGTATTGAGCGTGGCCTCCCCCCTTAGGGATTTTTTGATCCCCCTTGTGGAGTGATATGGTTAATACATCGCCATCTAGGGAAATATTCGCTATCTTTTCAGGCGAAATTTTAAAAGTATTACCATCAGAGCCACTAAAAGGAGTCTGATCATCTATTTGTAGAATAGTGATTTCAGGTACAGAGTTATTTCTGAAATGAATCTCCACAGCATCTGGTTTCTCTTCCACCACGTGACAGCTATGTCGGGTGCGAGATATATCAGATTTTTCATAATTGATAGGCCGTTTAACTTGCGACCAAATTACATTATTTATGCAATCAATTATGGTGCTTAATCGCTTCAGGAGATCACTACCAATAATTAAACGATCAGTTGGCAGATCCACTATAATGACAGGGTGTCTTATGACCCTGTTCCCCAGTTTAAATTTTAACCAGGCAGTACCGTAGACTTTTAGAGAATCACCCCCAACTCCTATTAGAGAACTGTCAAATTCTTTTATTTTAGGTTTGAGGAATGTGTTAGCTCATTTAGCTGTGTGTAGTACCTGTGGGATAAAATAGTTGCCTGAGATCCAGTGTCGACTAATCCCATGATAGGGTTGGAGACTGAATCTTGCAGCTCAACTAATACATAATATCTTCCTGCATTTTCTACCATTTCACACATAAAATTGGCATTCTCATACATCTGTGGGCTTCGCCACGTGTTACCTGAATTCGCCACGTTTTCCCGTGCAAAGGAAGCTTCATACCTACCTGTTTCCTCTATGACAGGGTTGGCTGGATTCTTTTGTACTGCATCTGTGGAAATAAGGTTAAGAGAGTGCTGCAAAAGAAGAGATTCGTTAATTTTTCCCGGATGAGGTTGCCTGTCATCACAGCTAAATTGTCCATTTCCGGTCTGTGGGGAGAGAACATGATTAATATCATTGATATTTATTATTACATTTTGCATATCTCTCCCTTCCCCTTTAGGTGATACTGCAGTATTTATGACTGTGCCTGTGGTCCACTGCTGACCACTGGCTGTACCCCTAAAAAAGTATTGTTCGGTTGCTGAGCCGTAGATTTTTGACTCATATTAGCGATTTGTTCGCTCAACCGATTTAACTGGGAAAACAGCATATCTACCTGATTGTACAAGTTACCTCTACCCCTGGGTCTATCTCCTGGTGCTCCATTGTAATGATTCCTGGACCATTGGGTACCCTCAGAATCAGGGCCGCTATTTCTATTCTGGCGTGGTTGCCCCTGGGGTTCAGCTTGCTCAGTATTAGTACCTTGGGGAGCATTATATACCTGGGGTGTCTGGTTATCCTGAGAATACCTTCGCCGTCTATTGTATCTACCTTTGCGGGGGTACCCATTATTCTGTGGGTATTCTCTTTGGGCGTAATTATTTGTCTGAGTATGTTCCCCGCTTTGGCTATAGTCTCTCAGCGTCTCATCCCATGTTGGGGAAGGGGTAGAGTTAAACCTCTGTGGAGATGGCCCGTTTTCTCTGGCCACTTCCGCATAGGTTTTCTTTTTAGACTCCAAATTTAGGGGTTCAGGTGACACCTTAGTTTCGGCCACTATTTTAGGATTGGGCTTTTTCTTCCTTTTATCCCCCTGTTCACTGGACTGCTGAATAGAGTATAACTTTGTACTCTCTTTGATCAGCCATTCCAATGAACAGTTCTCCTCAAAATCTCTAGCTAAGTTTATTTTGATGGGTGTGGGGAGCGCTTCAAAAAATATATTCACAAACTCTGAACCTTCAAATATGGGATCATCTTCAGCCATGCTGTACGCATTCTTCAATACAGAAAGGAACTCGATTGGACTTTGATTCGCACTACATTTTAAACCATATACAGCTATTCTCGCTGCCGTTTTAGTGCGATGTTGTCCGAATTCTTTTCTGCATTGTCGTTTTGTTTCACTCCAGGAACGAATATTCATATCCTTTAGTGAAGCAAAGAATTTGTGATGCTTACTTTCAAATACCCAGGGTAGAAATTCAATTTTTAATTGCTCACTTGTAACACTCATTATAGATAATGCGTTTTCAAAGGCCTCTAAGTGGTCAATTATGGAAGTGGCCCCCCCCTTTAGAAAATGGGCGTACTGTATTCTTTAGGAATTTAATTATTGTGGGGGTGTCATACACTTTATTTGGTATATCACTGGACCTTACTGGGGACTTATTGTTTGAGCTAGAGTGCCTTTAATCTGAAACGTAAATTTTTTCTGGTCCCCCAGAGTTATGTAGTTGCCTAGGGGAAAAAGTTATCTCTGGGCCTGAATTAGGGCTATAGTTTGGGTATCTTTGTCTACCCTCCCGCCTGGGATCTTGACTATAATTTCTGTCCCAGTCCTTATAGCTGCTAATTTGTCTCTGTAATTTATTTATTGCATGCTCGTATGCTTTTTCAGCCTCATGATATCTAGCTCTTAAAGTTTTATTTTCATCTTGGCACTTTTGATATTCTTCTTCGAAAGTTTTAAAATCAGCCATTAGTTCCTGATTATATTTATCTAAATCAGAAGCCTTTTGGCTAATATGGAAAACCTCTGTCTTTGTCTGAATAAAGGCATTTTGAAATTCTCGTAATGAATTATTTTCATCCCTTAGCCGCCCTAATTGTCTATTCTGTTCTGCCATTTGGTTAGACATTTCACAGCTCAAATACATTAGGATCGGCCAAGTTTCGAAAATTAATTCATCACGCCCCCTAAGTTCCGTGCATCTATTAAGTTGCAGTAACATTTGGTATAATTCCCCATCTTCAAACCACATATCTTTAACTAAATCTTTGGCCTTATCTTTACACTCATTAATATACCTGGAGACATCGTCCCCAATATCAAGTCTAGTCATGATGTGATTCATGGCGTCTAATTTGAGCGTTTTTTTCTGAATCACTTCATTGACGGAGGACATTGGGGAGGAAACAATTTCATCTTGCACAGAAACGCTAGCATTACTTTTTGCTGAAGACATCGTTATTTTAGTGTTTGTACTTAATAATATAAAACGCTAATACAATTTTGACCAATAAGAGAGAGAAATAAAAAAATGATATCTTCAAAATATCAATATCAACTTTGAAATATAACAAAATTAATATTTTTATTAATCTTGAAATATGAAAAATTAATATTTCTATGAATTTTGAAATATGAAAAATTAATATTTTTATGAATTTTGAAATATGAAAAATGTATATTTTTATGAATTTTGAAATATGAAAAATTTATATTTTTATGAATTTTGAAATATGAAAAATTTATATTTTTGACTTTTTTTTTTAATATGAAAAATTAATATTTTTATCAATTTTTCAAAAATTAATTTTTAATAATATTTCAAAATATTAATATCAATCTTGAACACAAAAATCAATATTTCAATTTTCAAAAAAAAAACTTCTATATTTTCAAAATATCAATTCGAAATATTAAATTTCTTCTCTCTTCTATAATAATTTCTATTTACCACAAATATACTATATCAATATGATAATTACTTATAATATCTCGCGCAATGCCTCCATACAATATGTCAGTATATTTATGAAAATCTTAGCAGTATTCTCTAAACAATGTGTAAGTATATGGCAGGGAATATATTTAACAATCTTCCTTTAAACTAAACCTGCAATCAAACATACATTTGCTAAGACAATAAAATTAATCTAAATATCTGAATTCTTTATTATTAGTAAATAACTATGAACATGTTGATACGTACATATTTGTAATGATTAGAATATGAGTTAATATTATATGCGTTAAAACAAAAACTATTTAAAATATGCTATGCAAAGCTCATGCCAATTTACTTTAAACCCAATCTTTCATTCAGAGCTGCATTTAAAATATTACAATGAGACCTAAAATAGCAGTTACAAACATTCAGCAATATGATTTACAGTGTTAACTTAAGCAATAGGATAATATATATGTTCTGCTATTTAACTGCAATCCTAATACAAAATTAACTTACAATATCAGAACTTGAACAGATGATTTACTTAGCAAATCAGATACAGATTTAAACAATACCTAGGCTTATGACTACCAATTTAAAATACAATATACTTCACCAATTTTGAACCAATTCATAGCGGTCTTTAGGTCATCTCAGAAGACAGATAAGTCATTTTTGCAATCAATGAGAAAGGAGTAGTCAGCTTGTTTAGAATGGTTTTAAAATGCCCAACAGCAGATCTCATACAAAGTTAAAAACAGCCTTCTTTCCCTATTTCTCTTTTTCTTACTTATATATGTTTTCAATCATTGATGACATCATGTGGGTGGCACTACGGGAGCTGACCTTCCCATTGGTTACCCGGGAAGTCTAATTGGATTGGCCCTTGGAAATTTCATTTTTAACAGCCAGAAAGAACCTTCTGGCTGTAGTTCTCGCAACATAACACCAGGTGGCAGCATTACCAACAGACAGTACAAAAACAATGCAGCATGACAATACATACAAATTCATTTAACCAACATTTTTAGCCAGTGAAATATTTCTTTAAACTATGTAATAACTGCCATAATTTCTTGTATTAATCTCTCCCAATATTAATTATAGGTGAAGCGGCATCAGATTAATTTCCTGATCGTTTTGATATGAAACGTCATGTTTTATATTATTAACATTGTATTATATTAAAGCAATTTAACACTGCTAATTATTAGCTTAAAATGCATTATAATTTTATCAGTATTCTGGCATTTCTTTGTAAATAACAGCTTATTTTTATATCTCCAGATTGGTAGTATTTAAAACTCCTGATATACTGCATTCACCCAGATATAGTATGTGACATTTCTGTGTATTTCTTCCTGAATACATAAATCCTGTTTATGTAGATCTGAAATAAAAATAAATGTTAATGATCACTTCTCTTCAGGTCCATAAACATCTATTCATGTTCTTAAACACACAGAGGCTAAGATATTCATGCTTTCAAAATATGTATGTCTTGTATTTATTTTCCTAGTATATTTTATTTGAAATCTAACTACAGTTGCTTTGAAATCATAATGTAAGCCATGTGTCTTCTCTATGTTATTCTAACCCCAGACACAATGTCTGTGTCACGTGTATTCTGATGTTATCAGCCACACAGCCTGAGTCACTTGGCAGGCAGTTGTCAATTTTCAGCTCCTTTGAAGAATGTTTGTATCTTTCACATTTCTTCAGACGGATCAGCATTTCCCTTGGAGGAAATCCATATATGGGCCTGTATCCTGTTCTCTGTCAAAATTACTTCCCCAACATTCCTCTAAGTGACTGTATTAAATTGGGCAGGCCAAATGTCATAGAGTCATAAAACTCTGCATATAGTCAAATGAGCATGGTCACTGAGTCAGTTCCTTTTGGAAAATGTCTGTGTGCTCACACCGCAGGGGTCGTGCTTCAAAAGGCTATGCTGATTTCCAATCCTGATAAATGTGTATTCACCCAGCTCTCATCTTGTAGGGGGTTTTGAGTTAAATCCTGACATCAGAATTTCTATTCTACAGCACATCTGATAAAATAGACAGCTTCATATATATACACACATCCTTTTTATATTATTTAATTTACGTATATATATATTAGTATATATATATATATTATGTCATTTACCTTTACCCTGACACAGGCAACTGCAATTAAATAACAATAGCAGACTGATGTAACAGTTTGTTTTTAAAAAAGTTACACTAATGTTACAACAGATAGGAATGATGGCACTCAGGATAGAACTAGGCACAGTATGTGCTGGCAGCCTGACACACAGGCTGGCACTAGTGGCAGGCTGGCCTGTAAAATAAAATTAAATAACACTAGCAGACTGATGTAAAAGTTTTTTTTACAAAATTTAAACTAATGTTACACCAGATAGGAGTGGTGGACTGGCACTGAGGATGGAAGTAGGCACAGTATATGCTGGCAGCCTGACACACAGGCTGGCATTAATGGCAGCCAGGCTGGCCTGGCAACTAAAATTATATAACAATAGCAGACTGATGTAAAAAAATTTTTTAAAAATTTACACTAATGTTACACCAGATATAAGTGGTGGAAAAAAGAGCTATTAATCACACTGTATGATGTTGGCCAGAAACACACAGGCCTGATGGAAAATGAAATTAGATTACACTAGCAAAATGATTTAAAAGTTTTTTTTAAAAAAAAATTAAATAATGTTAAGCAGATATGAGTCGTGGCTGCTAGGGCAGCAATTAACCACAGTATGCTGTGTAAGCCAGAAACACACAAGCCTGATAGAAAATGAAATTAGATTACACTAGCAAAATAATTTACAAGTTTTTTTTATAATTTAAAATAATGTTAAGCAGATATGAGTCGTGGCTGCTAGGGCAGCAATTAACCACAGTATGCTGTGTAAGCCATAAACACACAGACCTGATAGAAAATGAAATTAGATTACACTAGCAAAATGATTTAAAAAATTTTTTAAAATTTTTTAAATAATGTTAAGCAGATTTGAGTGGTGGCTGCTAGGGCAGCAATTAACCACAGTATGCTGTGTAAGCCAGAAAGACACAGGCCTGATAGAAAATGAAATTAGATTACACTAGCAAAATGATTTAAAAGCTTTTTTTTTAATTTAAAATAATGTTAAGCAGATATGAGTCGTGGCTGCTAGGGCAGCAATTAACCACAGTATGCTGTGTAAGCCAGAAACACACAGGCCTGATAGAAAATGAAATTAGATTACACTAGCAAAATGATTTAAAAGTTTTTAAAAATAAAATAAAATAATGTTAAGCAGATATGAGTGGTGGCTGGCTGCTGCTAGGACAGCAATTAACCACAGTATGCTGTGTAAGCCAGAAACACACAAGCCTGATAGAAAATGAAATTAGATTACACTAGCAAAATGATGTACAAGTTTTTTTTTTAAATTTAAAATAATGTTAGGCAGATATGAGTCGTGGCTGCTAGGGCAGCAATTAACTACAGTATGCTGTGTAAGCCAGAAACACACAGGCCTGATAGAAAATGAAATTAGATTACACTAGCAAAATGATTTAAAAGTTTTTTTTTTAATTTAAAATAATGTTAAGTAGATATGAGTGGTGGCTGGCTGCTGCTAGGACAGCAATTAACCACAGTATGCTGTGTAAGCCAGAAACACACAGGCCTGATAGAAAATTAAATTAGATTACACTAGCAAAATGTTTAAAAGTTTTTTTAAAAAATTTAAAATAATGTTAAGCAGATATGAGTGGTGGCTGGCTGCTGCTAGGACAGCAATTAACCACAGTATGCTGTGTAAGCCAGAAACACACAGGCCTGATAGAAAATGAAATTAGATTACACAGCAAAATGATTTAAACATTTTTTTTTAAAATTTAAAATAATGTTAAGCAGATATGAGTCATGGCTGCTAGGTAGGGCAGCAATTAACCACAGTAGGCTGTGTAAGTCAGAAACACACAGGCCTGATAGAAAATGAAATTAGATTACACTAGCAAAATGATTTAAAAGTTTTTTAAAAAAATTTAAAATAATGTTAAGCAGATATGAGTGGTGGCTGCTAGGTAGGGCAGCAATTAACCACAGTATGCTGTGTAAGTCAGAAACACACAGGCCTGATAGAAAATGAAATTAGATTACACTAGCAAAATGATTTAAAAGTTTTGTTGGTTAAATTTACACTAATGTTAAGCAGATATCAGTGGTGGCACTAATCACAGTATATGCTGTGAGCCTCACACACAGGCTGAAAGCCAGGCAAATGCAAATAAAATTACAAATAAAAAAAAAAAAAAAACGACTGAAGTTATAGCCCTAAAAAGGGTTTTTTGGGGTGCTGTCCTTACAGCAGAGATTAGATGAGTCCTTCAGGACTGTAGTGGACACTAAGTACACTAGCCTAGCTATCTATTTCCCTATAATGTCAGCAGCAGCAACACTAAAGCTCCTCTCACTAAGAAAGCAAGATCGTAATGAGTCTAAAATGGCTGCTGCCAAGGAGCTGGGAGGGGCTGTGAGGGAGTGTCTGCTGCTGATTGGCTCAAATGTGTCAGAAGGCTGTGACATACAGGGTCAAAGTTTCCTCTATGATGACACATAGGGGGCTGATTGAACATTGCATATGTTCACCCGCAGCGGCGAACGCGAACAAGCTATGTTCGCCGGGAACTGTTCTCCGGCGAACAGTTCGCGACATCACTATCCACAAATACTAACTCTAAATGAGCATGTGCAAATTCACACAACTAATACACATTGCACGCATACTAAATACTAACAAAGCACACCTGAACACAATTTACAACGCAAACCGGTACATCATTATTCATTTACACAGGGTATATAAGCACCACACAAGCATGGCTTCTTTGACTGTGTTGCTGGTGGGTTTTTGGAGATTGGAGATTTAGTGAGTTATTGTGAGAGTTAGTGCGAGTTAGTGTTAGTGTGAGAGAGTCAGTTAGTGTTATCGTGAGTGAGTTAGTGGTAGTGTGAGTTAGTGGGAGCGTGAGTTAGTGGGAGCGTGAGTTAGTGGGAGCGTGAGTTAGTGGTAGTGTGAGTAAGTGGTAGTGTGAGTTAGTGGTAGTGTGAGTTAGTCGTAGTGTGAGTTAGTGGGAGTGGGAGTTAGTGGTAGTGTGAGTTAGTGGGAGCGTGAGTTAGTAAGAGAGCGTTAGTGAGCGAAAGTCAGTTTGGGTGAGTGTGCAAGTGTTTTTTCTGTATACTTAACACATTTTCATGCAAACACATTCAATAACACTACATACACTCCATACCCCATACCCTCTCATACTACACTCCATACCCCATTCCCTGTAGTCCCATTCCCTTTCATCCCATTTCCTCTATTCCCATACCCCATTCCCTCTAATCCCATCCCCATCCCCTAGTTACATTTAGTTTACATATCCTCCTTTTAGTCTTCTTATACATTTTGGTTGATTAAATACTCATTACCCTCTTTTATTTATATCCCTTTCACACTTTCAGCACTTTTTTGGTCTTTTTAGTTATTTATTTTGACCCCTTTCATTTGGGCACACTAACTTTTTGTTGGAGTAGTTGGGGCTTAGTTTAGGGAAGAGATGGAAGAGGAGGGCAGGCAGGAGATTAGTCAGGGGAGAGGGAGAGGGGGGAGGAGAGGGAGAGGAACAGGACAGGAAGGGGGGCAGGAAGCAGGGGTGGAAGCGGTGGGTGGACCCAGCCACTTTGTTCAAGATGAACAAGTGGCTGGGCCCAGTGGCGGACAGAGTAGGGCTTCACAGTCCAGGAAACAGAGGGCACCATCACAGGGGAAGGCCAAGGCGACTAGAGAGGCGAGGTTTACTATGGAGGAGAAGGAGGTCCTCGTAGAAGCCTATATGGGCAGGTATAAGAGGCTGCAGGCTCAGAAGACCACCCCGAGTGACAAGAGGAAGCTCTGGCGGGAGATAAGGGATGCAGTTAATGCAGTGGGGGGCCGTAACAGAGATATGGACTCTATTAAACATCGTTACCGGGACTGCAAGATGGAGCTGAAAAAGAAAATAACCAGGGAGTACCAACATGCCACAGGGACCGGTGGCGGGCCTGCACTAATTGTTGAGTACTCCAGATGGGAGGAAATGTTGCGTCCCAGCATCTCCGAGGTGGCCATAGTCGGGATCGGAGGAATCAATACCGGGAACCTGCCACTCTCATCTGACGGTAAGCTCATTTAAGAATCTATTAACATCAGAATGTATTTAAGGATAAGATTAATGCTATTACGCTGTTTAACACATTATTACGTAAACGCATTCACAATTACTTTGCGATTACATTAGTATCTAGGCTATAGGTTAGGTGTGCATTTAAACAGACTGAAAACAAACGCAAAAACATTCAGATTGAAATCGTACTGATTGTTAGATTTCAAAGTGGATTAATGAGGCTGCATTTGTAATTCTATTGTAAGCAAAAGCATTTACATCTTTATTTGGAAATATGCTAATATATACATTTCTTTCTTTTTGCAATATACAGAGTCTGGGGAGGAGGCAGCACACCAATTACAGGCTCCCCTTTTCGCCGGTATGAGAGTGGTGGGGATGAATCGCCACCTCGGAGAGAAGAGGCTCCCCTGCACAAGAAGCAGAGGCCCCCCCTGAAGCAGAGGCCCCCACTGAAGCAGAGGAAGAGCCCCCCACTGAAGCAGAGGAAGAGGCCCCTGGAGCAGAGGAAGAGGCCCCTGAAGCAGAGGAAGAGGCCCCTCAAGCACCAGCAGGCCACCATGCACCAGCAGGCCGCCGTGCACAGGCAGGCCGCTGTGCACAACAGGAGGAGATAGCCGAGGTGCGTGTGTTTGCTGACTACATTGAACAGATGCGTACCTCCCGTATGGAAAATATCCAAGGGAGAACTCCGATTATCGAAGAGCTTCATGGCATTAGAGAAGAACAAACACAAATTATAGAGATCCTTACAAGAATAGAACAAGGACAAAACCGGAGTTTACAGCTACAAGAAGCTATGTTCAATTTCTTCCGGGAGGTGCATGCTGGGCCATCTGCTGCTGGGCCATCTGCTCCTGGGCCATCTGCTCCTGGGCCATCTCCTCCTGGGCCATCTCCTCCTGGGCCATCTCCTCCTGGCCCATTTCCTCCTGGGCCATCTCCTCCTGGGCCATCTCCTCACCTTGGTCATCCCATTACTCCTCCTTCCACTCTTCCCACAACGTCTCCGATGAGAACTCGTTGGAGGGGGCAGTTGCCCCCCCCCCCCGAGCCTCAGCCTCGTGGGAAGAGGGGAAGGAAGAGGAAGGAAGTATTTTTGAGATAGGTTTGTTTTGTATTTATTTAATGTTTAATGGATAGGTATATGATGATGTGGTTTTCATACACTTGTGGACCACACTCTGTATATAATCTGCTTCTATGGGACCGGGTCCATGGAGTCAGATTGTTTGCAGAGTGTGGGTTATAAGTGTGTGGACACCACATCATCACATACCTATCCTTGTTCATGATATTGATTGGTTTCTGTAATGTGATGTCCAAACTGTTTCCCTAATCTCAAACAAAATGACCATTACAATTAGCCATGATGGCATATTACTGTTTGAATGACAATAACACAGCTTAAAGGGACAGTCAGAACATTATTGTTTACAAAGAAAACACTATATTACGCATTATCAAGTTTGAAACAAAAACATGGAGAAATACGTGTGACTTATGTGCTTTCCCTTGTATCTATGCCTATGAAAACTGACCACTTATTTGTTGTTCTGACATAACATTTTAGACAATCAATGATCAATACAGGGTAAATATGCTGTATGAGCTCAAGGTTTTCACTATCCAAATGCTATCAAAATGCCCTCTAGTGGTCAAAATGCATTATGATTACATGTACTCTTCAAGCTCTAAGAAATGAGCACACGAACCTCATAGGTTTAGCTAGCAAATAAGAATAACCAGAGAAAAATGATTAATTGGTGAGAAACGTTTGATATAATTTTTATTTTAAAAATTGCTTTTTTAATAATGCAAATCATTATTTGTTTTCTAGACTGTCCCTTTAAAAAAAATTACATATGCTAACATATATTAATATTTGGTGATTGTTGATATATCTACATGTACTTGTTCAAACAAGAAATATTGTCATCAGATTTCTATTGACGTGTTAAATAAAGTCTATTTTCTTAAAGAGACATTATTGTGTTTGAATTATTTTAGAAAGACATTTGTTTTAAAAAGGAATATTGTTTAAAGTCCTTTTATGAGTGACTAAACAAATATATGCTCACAATAATATATTTGGATATTAACCAATGTGGAACTCATACATGACACAACAATCAACATTTGCATTAAAGGGACAGTATACAATCTTTTTAAGAGAACTGCATGTAATAGACACTACTAGAAACCACAAGATTACCATATACTGATATCAAAATCAATATGAAAAAGCTTTAAACACTTTCAAAGAAAATCGGTTTATCTATATTGAAAAGATAGCTGTAAAGCCCATTCAAAGTGTAAAACAAGACAATACCCCTTCATTAGCATATGAAAAGACCCTTTAAACAAATAGGAGCAAGCTGGAGAAGGTAGCTGATGGTACTCACATCAAACTTTGAGGCTTGGCGAGGAGTCAGAAAATTGCTTAAATGTTATTTGAACATAAGCAAAAGTAGACATATATTTGGTAAAAAATTGACTATACTGTATAACTAGAGAAAAAAAAACATATTTGGTTTTTAATGTGAGTGTATAATGACCCTTTAATAAAATATACGACAAAATAACATCTAGAAGAAGTCGGCATCTCATATATTTAGCATATGATAAAGATAAATGCATATTGATTACTTGATTCTAATACAATAGCGCATATTTATGAATTCGATATGTTGAAAATTAAACACAACACAGTCATTTTTCATAAAAAGGAACATCTTGTTGACAAACTTATTAAACAAGATGGACTATATTTAGGGATTTGCACTTGCCTCGAAATATCTTATGCATGAAAACCTTTTGCTTTCATTCGTTTATTCAACCAGACATCCATCAAAAGAGAATGTTGTGTTCTTTATCAGCTATGGGTCAACAATGTTACATGATGCACACAATCCATACTCGCCATGGTTTTAAACTTGTCTTCTCATTCACAAACGTGTGTTACGTGCAAAATCAAAAATTGCGGGACTACGTAATAAAATCAGATGCTTTTTACACCTTTGCATGTGATGTCTTAATTAACATGGCGCATCCTTGATTGCGTAAAAACGCCATCCAATAAAAGGCGCATCCTTGATCGCGTAAATACGCCATCAAATAAAAGGTGCATCCTTGATCGCGTAAAAACGCCATCCAATAAAAGGCGCATCCTTGATCGCGTAAATACGCCATCCAATAAAAGGCGCATCCTTGATCACGTAAAAACATCAGCCAATACAAGGACTCAGTTGATAGCTTGGCATATCAATAAGAAACGTATTTATATTTTAGAAACTAGTATGTGTCTATATTGCTAACTAGGAATGTCATGCTAGATAACGAAATACTGTGATATATGAAATAGAATACATTATAGAAAATAAGGAGATATTTCATTAGAAGCAGAGGATTTTTAACTAAACTATTTAGCAAGCAGCATGTTTTAAATAGACATGAAAACAATATTTTAAGTTTACACGATTATGTACGACATTGCAATTTGAAATACATTGTAACAATAAATGAAAATCTTTGGATTATTGTGTTTCATGTCCCTTTAACTGAGAATTAATGCTAGGAGATGCATTAGAAAAATAGGGATGTGTTAGATATTATATGTTAAAGGGACAGTCAATAGTGATGTCGCGAACCTTAAAATTTCGGTTCGCAAACGGCGGACTCAAACTTCCGCTACTGTTCGCGAACCGGCGAACCGCACAAACCGCCATTGACTTCAATAGGCAGGCGAACTTTAAAACCCACAAGGACTCTATCTGGCCACAATAGTGATGGAAAAGTTGTTTCAAGGGGACTAACACCTGGACTGTGGCATGCCGGATGGGGATCCATGGCAAAACTCCCACGGAAAATTACATAGTTGATGCAGAGTCTGATTTTAAGCCATAAAGTACCTTAATCACCTAACATTACTAAAAAATTTTTGAATAACGTGCTTTAAAACATCAGGTATGATGTAGTATCGATCAGGTAGTGTAAGAGTTACGCCCGCTTCACAGTGACAGACCAAACTCCCCGCGTAACGCACCGCAAACAACTGCAAACAGTCCATTTGCACAACTACGAGTTAGATAGATTTGATAGCTAGATACATAGATTACATAGATCAATAGATGCAATATACATATGATAGATACAAATTACATAGATCAATAGATGCAATATACATTTGATGATAGATACGAATTACATAGATCAATCTATGCAATATACATTTGATTGATACGAATTACATAGATCAAAAGATGCAATATACATTTGATAGATACGAATTACATAGATCAATAGATGCAATTTAGATTTAATAGATACGATTGATAGTTAGATAGATTTGAAAGATAAATAGATAGATTGGATAGATATATGATTTCCCTGACAGAGTATAACAATAAGACATGCAGTCTGGGACCAGTGGTGTGTTAAGTAGTATTATTCTTAGCAGTTTACTACCTGTTACTCCCCCTATCGGGGGAGGTCTATATGGGCTGCATTTTTGGAACAGGGAGATGGAAGAAGATGATTGGTCTGTCCTCCTACTTCCCATTTGGCCTAAACACAAGTGGCTGTCTCAAAACAGTCCGGCCACGAGATAGATTTGATAGATAGATATACATAGATTGATAGTTAGATAGAATCGATAGAAGATAAATAGATAGATTTGATAGATATATAATTACCCTGACAAAGTATAATAATAAAACATGCGGTCTGGGACCCATGGTAACTAGGTTGTGTTAAGTAGTACTATTCTTAGCACTTTAATCCCTGTTACTCCCCCTATCGGGGGAGGTGTATATGGCCTGCATGATTACCCTGACAAAATATAATAATAAGACATGCGGTCTGTGACCCATGGTAACTAGGTTGTGTTAAGTAGTACTATTCTTAGCACTTTAAATACTATTCTTAGCACTTTAATCCCTGTTACTCCCCCTATCGGGGAGGTGTATATGGCCTGCATGTTTACCCTGACAAAATATAATAATAAGACATGCGGTCTGGAACCCATGGTAAATAGGTTGTGTTAAGTAGTACTGTTCTTATTAGTTTAATACCTGTTACTCACCCTATCGGGGGAGGTCTATATGGGCTGCATTTTTGGAACAGGGAGATGGAAGAAGATGATTGGTTTTAAGTAGTACTATTCTTAGCACTTTAATCCCTGTAACTCCCCCTATGGGGAGAGGTCTATACAGCCTGCATGATTACCCTGACCAAATATAACAACAAGACATGCGGTCTGAGACCCATGGTAACTAGGTTGTGTTTATATTAGTACTATTCTTAGCACTTTAATCCCTTTTACTCCCCCTATCAGGGGAGGTCTATACGGCCTACCTGATTACCCTCACCAAATATAACAACAAGACATGTGGTCTGGAACCCATGGTAACTAGGTTGTGTTAAATAGTACTGTTCTTATTAGTTTAATACCTGTTTACACTAATTTACACTAATGTTAAGCAGATATGAGTGGTGGCTGCCTGGCTGGCACAGAGCAATTAACCACTGTATATGCTGTGTGAGCCTGAGACACAGGCCTGATAGAAAATGAAATTAGATTACACTAGCAAAATGATTTAAAAGTTTTGTTGTTTAAATTTACAATAATGTTAAGCAGATATGAGTGGTGGCTGCTGGCACAGCAATTAACCACAGTATATGCTGTGTAAGCCTGACACACAGGCCTGATAGAAAATGAAATTAGATTACACTTACAAAATGATTTAAAAGTTTTGTTGTTTAAATTTACAATAATGTTAAGCAGATATGAGTGGTGGCTGGCACAGAGCAATTAACCACAGTATATGCTGTGTGAGCCTGAGACACAGGCCTGATAGAAAATGAAATAAGATTACACTAGCAAAATGATTTAAATTTTTTTTTAAAAAACTTAAAATAATGTTAAGCAGATATGAGTGGTGGCTGGCACAGCAATTAACCACAGTATATGCTGTGTAAGCCTGACACACAGGCCTGATAGAAAATGAAATTAGATTACACTAGCAAAATGATGTAAAAGTTTTGTTGTTTAAATTTACACTAATGTTAAGCAGATATCAGTGGTGGGACTAATCATAGTATATGCTGTGAGCCTCACACACAGGCTGAAAGCCAGGCAAATGCAAATAAAATTACAAAAAAAAAAAAAAAAAACGACTGAAGTTCTAGCCCTAAAAAGGGCTTTTTGGGGTGCTGTCCTTACAGCAGAGATTAGATGAGTCCTTCAGGACTGTAGTGGACACTAAATACACTAGCCTAGCTATCTATTTCCCTATAATGTCTGCAGCAGCAACACTAAACCTCCTCTCACTAAGAAAGCAAGATCGTAATGAATCTCAAATGGCTGCTGCCCAGGAGCTGGGAGGGTCTGTGAGGGAGTGTCTGCTGCTGATTGGTTCAAATATGTCTGAAGGCTGTGAGATACAGGGTCAAAGTTTCCTCAATGATGATCGCATATGTTCGCCCGCAGCGGTGAACGCAAACAAGCTATGTTCGCCGCGAACTGTTCTCCGGCGAACTGTTCGCGACATCACTAACAGTCAACCCCAGAAAATTAGTTTTTTAAAATATAGCTAATCCCTTTATTACACATTACTCATTTTTGAACAACAAACACAGTTATATTTTAATATACCTTTTACTTCTGTTATTATCTTGTATCTAAGCTTCTGCTGACTGCCCCATTATTTCTGTTCTTTTGACAGACATGCAGTTTAGCCAATCAATGCTCACTTCTAGGTCACTTTACGTGCATGAGCTCAATGTTATCTATATGAAACATGTGAACTAATGCCTTATAGTAGTCTAAATTTATTCACATTAGAGGCAGTCTTCAAGTTCGAATAACTTAGCATATGAACCTCCTAGGTTTACCTTTCAAATAAGAATACCAAGAGAACAAAGCAAAATTGTGAATAAAAGGAAATTAGGAAGTTGGTTAAACTCGCATGCCCTATTTAAATCATGAATCATCTTTTTGGACTTGACTGCCCCTTTAACTATAGCTATGGTGTACATCTTTAACATTTAAAAGATACACATGATAAATACATATGGCATTGATGTTTTCAGACATAACAATATGTTTTGGAATAACAATAATGACACATGTATTGATCAAACGTGTCACTTATTCAAGTTGAAATATGGTCAGCCTACCTATAGCCATATATGGGAGGAGAATTAATTTTTAAAAATATTAATATAAAGATATTCCTCATCTAAAATATGCGCATTACACACAGTGATTGATTTGGTTACACTACTACAATAAGATATAATTGAAATTGGAATAAATGTGCTGTCAACATTCCAATAAGATTTATTTTAAATAAGATTATATGTCCTTGTTCATGTAAAAAGGACAAAAACGCTTTAGAAATGGAGATCCGTTCCTTAACAATTGTGGTCAGCATCACTTAAAGGGACATGAAATACCAAATAAAAAAAAAGGATCCACAGAGAGAATACTATTTCCATAAAAATAACACTTTACAGAGATTATCTCATTGTATCAATCCTGGGATCATTTGTTAAAGGTGCATCAATTCATGCAGAGTTTACAAATGAACATGGATGTGAAAATTTAAAATATATATATATATATATATATATATATATATATATATATACAAACATCAAGATATATATATACATATATAAAATCATTACTATGCTAATCATAATCTTGCAAATATAAAGCTTTACGAAAACTATATCAAGAAAATGAATTGAATTAAATTGGAGATGTAAATATTAAAGTCATTTACAATTGTATTACATATATGATTCCGGAAAGACCATTATTTGATTTCAGGTCCATTTAAGGACTAACCACATAAACTAGAGATTTCAATCAATGACATGAATAAAGAGGACAAAGAATCGTGGAATGACATGTATTTTATTAGTATGTCAGAAAACATAAACGTTTAAAAACAATGTTGAAAGATCATTAAAATTAGAGCCATTTGACAAGGTAAAAGAGTGCATCACAGTCCTTGGAGAGAGTTGGCAAGGGCCAGCACAGCCCCATTGGAGCCATTTGACAAGGTAAAAGAGTGCATCACAGTCCTTGGAGAGAGTTGGCAAGGGCCAGCACAGCCCCATTGGAGCCATTTGACAAGGTAAAAGAGTGCATCACAGTCCTTGGAGAGAGTGGACAAGGGCCAGCACAGCCCCATTGGAGCCATTTGACAAGGTAAAAGAGTGCATCACAGTCCTTGGAGAGAGTTGGCAAGGGCCAGCACAGCCCCATTGGAGCCATTTGACAAGGTAAAAGAGTGCATCACAGTCCTTGGAGAGAGAGGACAAGGGCCAGCACAGCCCCAGTGGAGCCATTTGACAAGGTAAAAGAGTGCATCACAGTCCTTGGAGAGAGTTGGCAAGGGCCAGCACAGCCCCATTGGAGCCATTTGAAAAGGTAAAAGAGTGCATCACAGTCCTTAGAGAGAGTTGGAAAGGGCCAGCACAGCCCCATTGGAGCCATTTGACAAGGTAATAGAGTGCATCACAGTCCTTGGAGAGAGTTGGCAAGGGCCATCACAGCCCCATTTGAGCCATTTGAAAAGGTAAAAGAGTGCATCACATTCCTTGGAGAGAGTTGGCAAGGGCCAGCACAGCCCCATTGGAGCCATTTGACAAGGTAAAAGAGTGCATCACAGTCCTTGGAGAGAGTGGACAAGGGCCAGCACAGCCCCATTGGAGCCATTTGACAAGGTAAAAGAGTGTATCACAGTTCTTGGAGAGAGTGGACAAGGGTCAGCACAGCCCCATTGGAGCCATTTGACAAGGTAAAAGAGTGCAACAGGCACAACAATAATAAAAAAGGCCAAATGGCAACAATAAAAAACAGAAGAGCAACATGTGGATGGAAGATTCTTATCTGCGCCCTTGGAGCATCTCCAGATCCTCCACTTATTGGGCATCCCCTTCATCGTCCTGTGCCTGTCCAGCTCCAGATTCAAGCATTGACTCTACACGCTGAACCTGTAGCTGGGCATGCATGGTGTCGTTCATCCCCCTCAGGACAACTGCGTTCCTCAACACGGCCTGCTCTACACGTGCTAGAGCTTCTAGCGTGAGCCATGTTGAGTCAAAGCCTAAAATAAAGAAAATTTAAAATATTAATGATAATTACACAACATAATAAAAAAAAACTAAATTTATGCTTACCTGATAAATTTATTTATCTTGTGGTGTATCCAGTCCACGGATTCATCCATTACTTGTGGGATATTCTCCTTCCTAACAGGAAGCTGCAAGAGGACACCCACAGCAGAGCTGTCTATATAGCTCCTCCCCTAACTGCCACTCCCAGTCATTCGACCAAAGACAAGCAAGAGAAAGGAGAAACTATAGGGTGCAGTGGTGACTGTAGTTTAAAAATAAAAAACACCTGCCTTAAAATGACAGGGCGGGCCGTGGACTGGATACACCACAAGAGAAATAAATTTATCAGGTAAGCATAAATTTTGTTTTCTCTTGTAAGGTGTATCCAGTTCACAGATTCATCCATTACTTGTGGGATACCAATACCAAAGCTATAGGACATGGATGAAGGGAGGGACAAGGCAGGCGCTTAAATGGAAGGCACCACTGCCTGTAAGAACTTTCTCCCAAAAATAGCCTCCGAAGAAGAAAAAGTATCAAATTTGTAGAATTTAGAAAAAGTATGAAGTGAAGACTAAGTCGCCGCCTTACAAATCTGTTCAACAGAAGCCTCATTCTTAAAAGCCCATGTGGAAGATACCGCTCTAGGGGAATGAGCTGTAATTCTTTCAGGAGGCTGCTGGCCAGCAGTCTCATAAACTAAGCGGATTATACGTCTTAGCCAAAAAGAAAGAGAAGTTGCCGAAGCCTTTTGGCCTCTCCTCTGTCCAGAGTAGACCACAAACAAAGCAGATGTTTGACGAAAATCCTTCGTAGCTTGTAAATAAAATTTTAAAGCACGAACCACATCAAGATTGTGTAATAGACGTTCCTTCTTTGAAGAAGGATTAGGACATAGTGAAGGAACAACAATCTCCTGATTGATATTTTTATTAGATACCACCTTAGGAAGAAAACCAGGATTGGTACGTAACACTACCTTATCTGCATGGAAAATGATATAAGGGGAATCACATTGTAAAGCAGATAACTCCGAAACTCTTCGAGCCGAGGAGATAGCTACTAAAAACAGAACTTTCCAAGATAAAAGTTTAATATCTATGGAATGCAAAGGTTCGAACGGAACCCCTTGCAGAACCTTAAGAACTAAATTTAAACTCCATGGTGGAGCCACAGGTTTAAACACAAGCTTGATTCTAACTAAAGCCTGACAAAACGCCTGAACATCTGGAGTATCAGCCAGACGCTTGTGCAAAAGAATAGACAGAGCAGAAATCTGTCCCTATAAGGAACTAGCTGACAATCCCTTCTCCAATCCTTCTTGGAGAAAAGATAATATCCTAGGAATCCTGACCTTACTCCATGAGTAACCTTTGGATTCACACCAATGAAGATATCTACACCATATCTTATGATTTTCCTAGTGATCGGCTTTCGAGCCTGAATTAAGGTGTCAATGACCGACTCAGAGAAACCACGCTTTGATAAAATCAAGCGTTCAATCTCCAAGCAGTCAGACGCAGAGAAATTAGATTTGGATGAATGAAAGGTCCCTGAAGTAGAAGGTCCTGTCTCAGCGGCAGAGTCCATGGTGGAAAGGATGACATGTCCACCAGATCTGCATACCAAATCCTGCGTGGTCACGCAGGTGCTATCAAAATCACTGAAGCTCTCTCCTGCTTGATCTTGGCAATCAGACGAGGTAGCAGAGGAAACGGTGGAAACACATAAGCCAGGTTGAAGGACCAAGGTGCTGCTAGAGCATCTATCAGCGCTGCCTTGGGATCCCTGGACCTGGATCCGTAACAAGGAAGCTTGGCGTTCTGACGAGACGCCATGAGATCCAGTTCTGGTTTATCGGAAGGAGTGCCTCCTCCTGAGTCCACGAGCCCTGAGCCTACAGGGAGTTCCAGACTGCACCCCAGCCCAGAAGGCTGGCATCTGTCGTTACCCTTGGACAGATGGACCCGAGATAGCCACCAGAGAAGAGAATCCCTGGTCTCTTGATCCAGATTTAGTAGAGGGGACAAATCTGTGTAATCCCCATTCCACTGACTGAGCATGCACAGTTGCAGCGGTCTGAGATGTAGGCAGGCAAACGGCACTATGTCCATTGCCGCTACCATTAAGCCGATTACTTCCATACACTGAGCCACTGAAGGGCGAGAAGTGGAATAAAGAACACTGCAGGAATTTAGAAGTTTTGACAACCTGGTCTCTGTCAGGTAAATCTTCATTTCTACAGAATCTATCAGAGTTCCTAGGAAGGAAACTCTTGTGAAAGGGGATAGAGAACTCTTTTCTTCGTTCACCTTCCACCCATGAGACCTCAGGAATGCCAGAACAATGTCCGTATGGGACCTGGCGATTTGAAAATTCGACGCCTGTATCAGAATGTCGTCTAGGTAAGGGGCTACTGCTATACCCCGCGGTCTTAGGACCGCTAGGAGTGACCCTAGAACCTTTGTAAAGATTCTTGGTGCCGTGGCTAACCCAAAGGGAAGAGCCACAAACTGGTAATGCCTGTCTAGGAAGGTGAACCTGAGAAACCGATGATGATCTCTGTGTATCGGAATGTGAAGATAAGCATCCTTTAAGTCCACGGTAGTCATATATTGACCCTCCTGGATCATAGGTAGGATGGTTCGAATAGTCTCCATCTTGAAGGATGGGACCCTGAGAAATTTGTTTAAGATCTTGAGATCTAAGATTGGTCTGAATGTTCCCTCTTTCTTGGGAACTACGAACAGATTTGAATAGAAGCCTTACCCCTGTTCCTCCTTTGGAACTGGGTGAATCACTCCCATAACTAGGAGGTCTTGAACACAATGTAAGAATGCCTCTCTCTTTATCTGGTTTGCAGATAATTGTGAGATCTGAAATCTCCCTTTTGGGGAAGAAGCTTTGAAATCCAGAAGATATCCCTGGGACACAATTTCCAATGCCCAGTGATCCTGGACATCTCTTGCCCAAGCCTGGGCGAAGAGAGAAAGTCTGCCCCCTACTAGATCCGTTTCCGGATCGGGGGCTGATCCTTCATGCTGTCTTAGAGGCAGCAGCAGGTTTTTTGGCCTGCTTTCCCTTGTTCCAAGCCTGGTTAGGTCTCCAGACCGGCTTGGACTGGGCAAAATTTCGCTCTTGTTTTGTATTAGAGGAAGTTGAAGCTGCGCCACTCTTAAAGTTTCAAAAGGAACGAAAATTAGTCTGTTTGGTCCTTAATTTGTTGGACCTATCCTGAGGAAGGGCGTGACCTTTTCCTGCAGTAATATCAGAAATGATCTCCTTCAGACCAGGCCCAAATAGGGTCTGCCCTTTGAAGGGAATGTTGAGAAGCTTAGACTTTGAAGTAACGTCAGCTGACCAGGATTTAAGCCATAGCGTCCTACGCGCCTGAATAGCAAAACCTGAATTTTTAGCCGTTAGCTTGGTTAAATGAACAACAGCGGCAGAAACAAATGAATTGGCTATCTTAAGAGCTTTAAGCTTGTCAAGGATATCATCCAACGGGGTTTCCACCTGTAGAGCCTCTTCTAGAGACTCAAACCAGAAGGCCGCAGCAGCAGTGACTGGGGCAATGCATGCAAGGGGGCTGGAGAATAAAACCTTGCTGAATAAAATTTTTCTTAAGGTAACCCTCTAATTTTTTGTCCATTGGATCTAGAAAAGCACAACTGTCCTCGACCGGGATAGTTGTACACTTTGCTAGGGTAGAGACTGCTCCCTCCACCTTAGGGACCATTTGCCACAAGTCCCGTGTAGCGGCATCTATAGGAAACATCTTTTTAAAAACAGGAGGGGGAGAAAACGGTACACCTGGTCTATCCCATTCCTTAGTAATAATTTCTGAAAGCCTCTTAGGGATTGGAAAAACATCAGTGTAAACAGGCACTGCATAGTATTTATCCAATTTACACAATTTCTCTGGGACTACAATGGCGTCACAGTCATCCAGAGTTGCTAAAACCTCCCTGAGCAACACGCAGAGGTGTTCAAGCTTAAATTTAAATGTAGACATATCAGAATCAGGTTGAAGTGTCTTCCCTGAATCAGAAAAATCACCCACAGATAGAAGCTCTCCTGCTTCGGCTTCTGCACATTGTGAGGGTATATCAGACATAGCTACTAAAGCGTCCTAGAGCTCTATATTTGTTCTAGCCCCAGAGCTGTTTCGCTTTCCTTGTAACCCTGGCAGTTTGGACAATACCTCTGTAAGGGTATGATTCATAACTGCCGCCATGTCTTGTAAGGTATACGCAATGGGTGCGCTAGATGTACTTGGCGTCCCTTGAGCGGGAGTTATAGGTTCTGACACGTGGGAAGAGTTAGTCGGCATAACTTCCCCCTTGTCAATTTCCTCTGGTGATAAATCTTTTAAAGCCAGAATATGGTCTTTATAATTTATAGTAAGATCAGTGCATTTGGTACACATTCTAAGAGGGGGTTCCACAATGGCTTCTAAACATAATAAACAAGGAGTTTCCTCTATGTCAGACATGTTTAACAGACTAGTAATGAGACCAGCAAGCTTGAAAAACACTTTAATAAATGTGAAAAAGCAGAATATAAAAAACGGTACTGTGCCTTTAAGGGAAAAAAACAATCACATAAACTGCAAAACAGTGAAAAAAAGCAGTAAACTCTACGACATTTTTACAGTGTGTATAATAGGCTAAAATAGCATTGCACCCACTTGCAAATGGATGATTAACCCCTCAGGCTCAAAAACGAATCAGAAAAATGGTAAAACCGTTATAAACAGTCACAAGCAAACTGCCACAGCTCTCTGTGACTCCTACCTGCCCTTAAAATGACTTTTGTAGCAACAAAAACCCTTTACAGATGTCCTATATGTCAGGGGACTCCTTCAGGGAAGCTGGATGTCTCAGACTGCAAAAACTACTGCGCAATTAGAGCGCAAAAATAGGCCCCTCCCACCATGCACTCAAAGTGAAAGGGCCATAAATAACTATTCCTAGGAGAAATCTAATCAGCCATGTGGAAAACTAGGCCCCAAATAAAGATTTATCACCTTCAGTAAAAAACATTTTTTATATCTCATGCAAACGTTTTACATACTAAGTAATAAGAGCAATAAACATGAATATTACCCTTTACTGCAAGCATGATCCCAGTCGTTTGTTAAATCACTGTAATCAGGCTTACCTTAAATATATCAGGCACTGTCAGCATTTTCTAGACCTTATCATCTCTCTAGAAAAAAATGTACTGAACATACCTCAGAGCAGGTAATCCTGCCAGCCATTCCCCCAGCTGCAGTTTTCCCATACTCTTCAGTTATGTGTGAGAACAGCAGTCGACCTTAGTTACAACCTGCTAAGATCATCAAAAACCTCTTCTTCTAATTTCTGCCTGAGGTAAAAACAGTACAACGCCGGTACCGTTTAAAAATAAACTTTTGATTGAAGATAAACTACACTAATTCACCACATATCTCTTGATACTTCCTTTCTTGTTGAGAGCTGCAAGAGAATGACTGGGAGTGGCAGTTAGGGGAGGAGCTATATAGACAGCTCTGCTGCGGGTGTCCTCTTGCAGATTCCTGTTGGGAAGGAGAATATCCCACAAGTAATGGATGAATCCGTGGACTGGATACACCTTACAAGAGAAATGAGCAAAGATACATTGTCATCATAAAGACAAATCATTCTTTAAATTAATTTGTGGAAATTGATTATTTACACATTAAATATTTTATTCAGACATAAACCTTTAAAGGGACAGTTTACTCAAACATGTTGTCCCCTTTAATTGGTTTTCAATGATCCACTTTTACAGCTTGAGTGTATAAAATCTTGTAAAAGGATTTCCATTGTACTTACATTGGCAATTTAAATAGTTTAGTTATACTGTGGTATCCACACCTATCCTTAAACATTTTGGCGTTGAGGCCAAGCTGTGTAAACATAGCAACCAGAAGAAATTACATTCCCACTGGGTTATACAAGAGATAATGTATGAACATTTTTAAATACATTTTTGGATCCAAGTAGTGGTGATTGGTATATGTAGTGATATCAAATTAAAGGGACACTGAACCAAAATATTTTCTTTTGTGATTCAGATAGAGCATGACATTAAAATTCAGTTTTTAATTTACTCCTATTCTTAAAATGTTATAATTCTCTAGCTATCTTTATTTTAAATGCAAGAATGTAACTTTATATGGCAGGCCATTTTTGGTGATCAACCTTGGTTGTCCCTGCTGATTGATGGATAAATTCATCCAACAATAAAGAAATTATGTCCAGAGTTCTGTTTTTTTTTTTTTAAAAATATATGCATTTCTTTGTTTAAATGAAGATAGCAAGAGAACGAAGAAGAATTGATAAGAGTAGTAAATTATAAATTTGATTAACATTGCATGCTCTATTTGAATCACAATAGAAACAATTTTCCTTCAGTGTACCTTTAAATATCTTATAATGTTGATTTGGAATGATACTTACAGCTGTGCCTGGAAAGGACAATCCGACCCCCAGGACAATGAAGGTTGAGACAGGGGGAAGGGATTGGATTGGGTTGGGGAGGGATGGGCTGCCACTCTGGGGTAGCCCATACAGCTGGGGAGTGGTGAGTTGAGGGCTGGGCAGGTGGGCTAGCTGTACGGGCCAAAATACGGGGAGAGAGGCGAAGGGAGGCTAAGGGGCGTTTTTTGGGAGGGACAGGACAGGCAAAATGTGAAGGGCCGGGAGGGTCTTGGGCCTGTGGAGGGGCCTGAGCAGGGGCCTGGAAAGGGGCATTGGCCTGGGAAGGGGCAGGGGCCTGGGAAGAGGCAGGGGCTTGTGAAGGGGCAGGGGACTGGGCAGGGGCCTGGGAAGAGGTAGGGGCCTGTGAAGGGACAGGAGACTGGGCAGGGGACTGGGCAGGGGACTGGGCAGGGGCGGAAAAATGATGCCCAGAAGTGGAGGATCCATCTGAAATATATAATAAAAATATATTAACATCTCATACATCATGAATTCAAATCAAGGCATTTCAACTTGATTATGTTTTCAATATACTTAGAAGTGTGTTTGAATTTCTAAACAATGATGACATAAGGATATGATATGCATATAGGCACTCAGATGAATAGCAATGACTGTCTGTACAATTAGAAAATGGTTATTGTGGTTTGGCCTGGAATATGCATGTGACATCATGATGGCATGAATTACAAATCAGACAAAAATCAAAGAATAATCAAAGCATATGTTCATGCTGCCTGATATAGAAAGGGGGCAGTAGTGTATTCTAAAAGAAAAGGAATATTCCTTTTTAAAGTGCAAAAGCTGTAGACTTTGAATTTCTTCAATAAAATGTTTTACAAGAAAAAAACATGTTGGATACATGTTAGATATATTTCACATACCATCAGACTCCAAGGGAGCCTCTTCCTACTCCCACATGTTAAATCAATCTCTGTAAAACATAACATGTTGTGTACACGTTAAGATCAGATATTATAACATATGTTACTGTTGCTCAAAGACACACATCAATGTTACATTAAAGATATACACACCCAAAGTTATGATTTACATCATTTTGATGGAGCATACAAAGGACATTAGATTTATTATTCTCGATGATTCAGATTTTCAATTTATTGTCTGTATTATTTTAGAAATCATAAAAGCAGAGTACATTGAACATTTAAGATTTCTCATGTGTGTATCACTTGATGATTGTTGTCAAAATTGAAAATATAAACAAACATATGCTATCCATCTTCTGAATAACAAAGGTGTAGACTAAGAAACTTTGAGATCTTAATCTTTCAATATTAAAATAAAATTGATATATAATCAGAGGAGTAAATTATATGTTTGATTCAAATGTAATGCCTCATCAGAATCATGCTCATAATATTGATTATCAAAACACCTTCAATGACATATAAATGAGTCAATGGACTTACCAGAAGACTGCAAAGGCAGCTCAGTGTCAGTGCTGGATCCCTCTGGGCTCCCCACAACAACTCTCTCTATGAATGATATAGATATATATTAGTGAACACAGTTTGGACATCACTAAATCACATCTGTATCGATATATAAGAATAATCAACTTCGAAATGTGAAGAATAGAGCAGTCATTAGAAGAAAAAATGCTTGATTAAATCAAGGGGATTATGAATAAAATGATGTATTTAACATATGTTTAATTTCTGACTATATTAGACATCAAATTCATCTCATATTATGATATTGCATATCTAAATATACCCATTGATCAATGTTCTTCAAAGAATACACACAAACAACATTTGGAATAACAACTGTCGACAAATATAAACAAAGACATGTGGCACATCGAGCCATTTGTGCAATGTACAGTAATCTTGTTTAGGACACAACACATATTGATCACAATACCAAACCGAATTGATTTGTACAAATATGTAATCATGGTGCTGTTAGAGTATGCTTATATCTATAAAGTAACTCCAACAGTGAATATGTGAATTATATATCAATATTGTTTAATCCAAAGAATATAAGGATGAATTAATCTATTGTTTATTAAAGGGACACTGACATCAATTTTTTTCAATCAGTGATTTCACTTTTCAAACTGTTAAAAATTATTTTACATTGACTCCTATTATAATATTTATTTTAATTTTAAAGGCAGATAAGCAATTTTTTTATCAATAAATATTGTTTGTTGAAGGTATCCACCAATCATCAAGAACAACCCAGGTTGGTCAACAAAAATGGAGCTGCAGATAAACTTACATTCTTGATTTTAAAATACATTTATCAAGAGAATATTGAAAATATGATTATAGTAGTAAATTAGAAATTTGATTAATATTGCATGTTCTATCTGAATGACAACAGTAATAATTTTTGCTCAGTGGCCCTTTAATAGAAAAATATATTGATTTGACAATGTCGCTGTTAATGAATTCTCTAGTCCATATGTTGATGTAATGAATGGGATGGAGCATGCAATTACAATCTAATATGTTAGTTAAGGATATCCTCAAGAATCTTTAATTATCCTCTCTAAAAGGGACATGAAGCTCCAAATGTGTAATTGTATACTTTTTGCAACTATGTACTACTGTTATCTGAACACATGATTTGAACATATGAAAATAGGCCAATTTCAGCATAAAAAAACAGCCGGTTAATCCCAGTAATGCATTGCTTAACCGAAACCGACCTAGATATGTTTTTAGAATAACGAAAACAATAGACTGAACCAATTTAGCTAATCAAATTTTTATAAAAATCCAGAAAATCACGTGTCTAAATCATTCAATGTAAAATTTAGTTGTCATGTCCCTTAAATGACTCGAAAAATTAAAAATATGTAAAGTATATTTTAAAATTCGAAACATATGCAAAAATGTGTGAATGTGGTCAAAATGTATCCCAATAATATTAAGCAATACACAGGGGAAGAATATAAATTGGCCATTCAAAGAATCTTACAGTAAAATGAAGATATCAAGAATAGATGGGATATCTTAAAATAGAAAAGTTTAAAGTGTGGAGCTACACCCAAAGTACCTGTGAAAATAAATTTCCAGATATCACAGGTAAGGGATATCTTTAATATCCAAAAACTATATAGTGAACATATTGATACATATCATAGTGAGTAAAGGGCAAGCTTTGAAAGTAGAAGGAATCATATGTAGTATAATGGCTTTATCATGCTTTAGGAAATAGTCCTCCCAAAGTTGTAATTCCGTCTGAACCATGCAGACGATCCACTTAGCATAGAAAACAATCCTCCCAGAGTTATTAATCCGTCTGAACCAGGCAGACGATCCACGTAGCAAAATCAAGCAAGCAAGCAAGCTAATTCACTTGTGTTCAATATGTAGGTATTTATGAAATTGACATCTTTTTAAGAAATCTTCAACTTCAAATTACATTATTCATTAACCTTTGCAGTCTGTATAACATGTAATATGTATAAATATATGGATGTAGTGACTTAAAAATTGATTTGATTTCACTATATGTTCTCCAATATGTATTAGAAATAATCTTATAATGTTTCAAAAAGAAATCAGTTTGGCTAATTTGGGAGATATACATATGCATTATTATTATTATGTAGTACTGTTTACATAATTGTGTGAACTGAAATTATTTATGTTCAATAATATGTGTTTATACATACTTACTGAATTTTTGACTATGGCGGTATAGCGAGTATCTAAAGAGTTAATGGGGCGGGTAGGCATGCTTTTTTGTTTTTAAATTGATGAAAATTGTTAACCAATAAAATTTGACTAAGTGTTTTAAATAGAAGGGGGAGTAGTCCCAGCACCTATGGCTATGACTATGGCAACAGCCGAAACACGTAAGCCAGTTTAGATGTCAGCCTACTCTGCCAAGATACGTCTCTTTTTCCATGTTTTTAAAGAAGTTTAATAAATATATTTGTTTTAATGAACTGTCCGCCATCTCTTGATTGCATATCTTAAAATAGTCCAAATTTCAGATTTGTATTACAATGTAATCCAAAATTTGTTTTTTGATTCTTATTTTTAAATATTGTAAAAATTGAATGTGAGGATCCATATAAATATTGATCAATGTGGATGTATTATGTAATGTTCTGTCCATGTTTCTAAGACAAATGTCAATTAAAATGAGACATACCATACTGTGACAAGCCCTGACTTGAGGTTCCAGCACCAACATCCAGATCTGTAAAATATTAAATGAGGATTGGATATCATTAATACAAATCAGGCCATGTTGAAAAACTTTTATTTTTTACAAAATCACAGACAAACTAATAATCTATTTTTAGTCCCATGAGTTAATTGTTTCCTCAATTAATGTCATCATAAATATATCCTGTACTCTTATTTTGAATCTGTTATGTTGTTGACTGTAGCTTTAATTCATTTGTTGTGTTATTTCATTCTCATCAATTGATGGACATAGTTCATTGTTTATTTAGATTTTGCTAGTATATTTTTTATAATGTATAAGATTGAAAATAAGAATACTGTATTCTTCACATATATAATAATTAACATTTACATTTGACCAACATGTGTAAAACGATGCCATTTACAGCAAACCCATGTTCACATGTGTGAGCAATTCTATTTTTCGTGATCCTTGCGCAATGATTCCAAGCGGAATTACGCATCCGTGATTTGACCAACATGTGTAAAGCGATGCCATTTACAGCAAACCCATGTTCACGTGTGTGCGCAATTCTATTTTTCGTGATCATTGCGCAATGATTCCAAGCGGAAATACGCATCCGTGAAATAAATTTTGATAGAGTAGTGTGATGAGTATCATTTCATAAAGACTTCAAATATATTTTCAATTGGGTGTATTAAAAGATGAAAATAGTATATTTGTTAATATTGAACAAGAACAAAGAATATTTCTAACTGTCTTAGGATTCGATAGTTAATGTATGAAATGGCGGATGATAGTGATTTCATGGATGTGCAATTCCATTTTCGCTCTGTGACACATATTCTGTAGAGCGCAAGAAACATCATTCCTATTTCATGCGTGACTAATCTAAATTCAGATATCTAAACATCATATTAGCGTATGTTGTGAGATCTATATAGGTTTAATATCTGACTATATACACATTTCTTAAAAGTCTAATCAAATATTAATATATTATATGAAGTTGGATAGTTACCTGGTTCAGATTCTCGGTCCTCTCCTCCCAGGCCTCCGGACGGAGAAGCAGCTGTACTAGCCCCCGGGTCAAGACTTTCAGATCCAGCAGGCTGGGAGGGAAGAAGAGGAGGCCGAGGATGGAGAGGATCTAAATCTTTTGGGGACCCGGAGACTGAGGAGCTCGCATAAAGTCACCTCATAAGGGAGTAGGTAGAGTTTCCACTGGGGCTTATTTTTTTTGCCCCCTCTTTTACGGGCTTGTACCCACTCCTTTATGAGATCAACTTTTTTGGACAATCGCAACCTCATATCTCCGAATCTCCACATGATCTGATCCTGGCTCCTCTGGACGTCCAACACCAATTGAACCGCATTGGTGATAGACTCCCAGAGGGCCTTCTTAACCTTCACATCTGTCGACCTCCTCTTGTTCCCAAACAGCTGGGGATAAAAGTCCTGGACGGCGTGGACCAGTGCAGCACTCTCCTGCTTGGTTAACCTGGGAGGTGTCATGCCTGCTGGGTTGCAGAATATATTTTTCCAAATAATATATACTGCCTGCAGGCATTAGAGAACTGACAAAGATGGCAATGTGTAATGGACTTTTATATGGTGAAGTAAACATGAGATGCAACATGGGACATGTTATCTGTACATCTGATTGGATAAAACTTTGAAATATTGTTATCATGTCTGTGAGACCATCCTGACTCAAGTTGTGTTTGTGTGATGAACTCTGATTGGCCGTTCCTTAATGTTTCATATCTTAGTAACTTCCATACACATACCTCCTGGTGGTGCTGTTACTTCATTTTTTCATGTAGACTTATTTGTAACTCATGGGCCTGTCATGTGGATATGTGTGACGCAGATTTAATATACTTGATTATTTAAATATTAATGTTTAAATTCTCGTTAAAATCTAATACTGTCACATTATTAAATGTTGTAGACATTTCTCAGTTTAATATCGGTCTGTTTCTTTAATACAAATACGTTGGATTAATACACATTTGGTATTGTATGTATTTATTGTTCATAAAATCAATTTTGTGACTTATTGTGAAGTATTGACATTGCTCGATTAAATGTATTTATAATGCACATTGATTGTGTACTATTGCCTGACATTCGTCTAGAATGTTTAAAGATGAGAATCTCGTGTTGCAAGATACGTTTCCCACGCAACATTTCAGAATGCGCAATTTCTGGTTCTAATGTCTGTAACTTGGATAATCTGTTTATAAATGTTAAACTACAGGTTTGTTTGTTATTAGTAAATAAACCTCAAGCTTGTATTTGTCTGAACTGCTCATATATGTTATTGTGCAATCGCGTCTTTATTTTTAAAGACATTGCAACAAAACAATTGTATCAAATGATCTGTAGAGATCAAAAATGTTTAGACTTTAAAATGTAACTCAATTTATCTTTTGATTTAGATATCCTTAACAGAAGAAATTTCAATGCACATGGTTGAGCCAATCACATAAGGCATCTCTGTGCATCCACCAATCTTCATCTACTGAGCCTATCTCGATATGCTTTTCAAGCAAAGTATGTCAAGATAATGAGATAAGAGAAGTAAAAGACACTATTTAATTCTCTTAAAGGGACACTGTACCCAAAAAAATTTGTTCGTGATTCAGATTGAACATGAAATTTTAAGGAACTTTCTAATTTAATCCTATTCTCAAATTTTATTCATTCTCTTTGTATCTTTATTTGAAATGCAAGAATGTAATTTTAGATTCCGGACCATTTTTGGTGAACAACCTGGGTTGTCCTTGCTGATTGTTGGATAAATTAATCCACCAATAAAAAAGTGCTGTCTAGAGTACTGAAACAGAATTACAAAATAATTAAATTTTGGTCAGTCTCCCTTTAAGGATATTTTTAGTTCATGTCCCTTTAAGGAGACATTTCCCAATAATGCTTGAAAGATCATAAACCTATGCACCTTCCTTTCTCAAACTTAGTATAACATGTGACTAAAGCATATTTAGATTACCTTCTGGATTGTTTTCCCCACTGTGAATGAAATATATATTCTAATGGCTGTATTTCGCCATCTTCAGCTTAGAGGGACATTAAGCTATATGTTCTTTACGTATTTTGATGGATAATAGAATATTAAAACAACTTCATATTTAGTTTTATTCTCTCATTAGCTTTTAAGTATATATATTCTTGGATTAAAAACATAGTTACATAGGCTATTTTGATGCTGATTGTTGGTTGCACATATATGCCTTATGTCATTGTCTAAGACATGTGCATTGATATATCTTTTTCAAAGTATATTTAAAGACTGAATGTAATTAAATAGTACATTCAAAATATTTAAAAAATTATTTTGTATTGTTTAAAATTCAATACACAATATATTTTTGGAATGTCCCTTTAAGGACCAAACCGTTAGGAATATGTTGATTTAACATTGTAGAAAGAAACTAAAGGGGAATGAAAATACATATAGATATGTGATATCTAACCAAGAGGTAAGATAAATAATTATGTGAAATTATATTACAAACTAGCTATAGTTAAATGACCCTTCAAATGACTCCACTAGAACAGAAAATCAATCAATATGGTATCCAATAACTAGCTTGTGCAAAATATGAAGTTGACTGACTTACCATTTTCATGATTTTTAAAGCAAGATTTATGAAAATAATGTTTTTGTATACTTAAGGAAGATACAATATCTTATAAAACAAATTTAAAATTCAACCACACTGTCACTTTAATGTAAGTGAACCACTTTCCCTTCTTAAAAGTGAAAATAACAAAGTTGTTATGTCGAATTCTGACTACATATCCGAAAATATGTTTAAATTGTAACATCTATAAATTACACAATAAAAGCATCGATGGATTTCACTCCCAATTTAATTTATAAAAGCTACTTGACTTTAACATTCTCTGAATAAGTGGATTTTCAAAAATTAATGCAATACATGATGCCTAATTTGATATTATGCATGTGCTTGTCAAATAGACAACTACCAGTCATGGGAGTCAAATTATTTTTTATTGACAGATTATATGGATATTTATTATAATCTGTTAAAAAGATGGTCTTTAATAAAAATAAAAGGTTTATTCTAAATTTTTAATAGAATTTTTTTTTCTTATCAAAAAAATAAATAGAACAAGTGTAATTCATCACAGATGAAAATCTGAAAAAAACGAAAAAAAAAACCCATTAGTTATTTAATACACACATGTTGTAAAATATTAATTTAATAAAATAAATGTAAATTCATCTTGTGTCTATGCTCTTACTTTATAAAATTTTATAAAGATATTTTGGAATCTAAAAAACAAACATAAAATCTATACCTATCCATCATTTCAAATACCATTATATTGTGTAATCAATATTACATTTAAATATCAGCATTTCCAATTATACCAAATAATGCATATAACATTTAAATAATTAAAAATACATATATGTATGCTGAACATAAATGTAATATTTCATGTCCATTCAAATACCTCTATATCAACTATAATATGTATTCCTTTGTCTGATTGTTCATAATTGGATTCTTCTGTATCACAAAGTAGGGGTCATGTATGTAAGCTACAAATATTCTAATATAGGACATGTATCTTTTCAAAATATTTTACATTCTTCTTCCTGTGATTCTTAACTAGCATGCATTGGGCAAACCAACCTGGATTATGCATGGTCTTTGAAAGTCAATTCTCTAGAAAACAGTTTATCTTCAATAGGTGTCTTATTCATCATTTCCAAAATAGAGGACTGAAATACGATCTAAAAATAAAAAAATAATCTAAGTGTCTCCAATAGGATGCCTCCACAGCCGTAATCCATCAAATAGTTGCCACTTACCATGTGAACATGTCTTTGTATGGTTTTCAAGGTCAGCACATTTGAAAGACAATGCCAGACATGATCCCATTGGTATTCTTCACTTTCAATCTTGGATTCTTCACTTTCAGTCTGGGAATTCTTCACTTTCAGTCTTCAAATTCTTCACTTTCAGTTTTTGAATTCTTCACTTTCAGTCTTTAGATGAAGTCATCTCCCTAATTGCAGAAAAAGTGTGATTAAAAATATTATTACAAGTGTGTGAATCAGTTCTGTACCCCTCTCCCACCCCCCATTTCTGAAATAATTTCTGTCACTAGCTTACTAAGCGTGTGTAGCATCTTGTGTTATGTTCTATCAATCAAGTGTGAAGATGAGTCATATTGAGCAGAACGAACCTCTAATGTGTGACTTTGAATCTGACTTTGAACCATAGTCATGCTAGAGGATAGTCATGCTAGAGGATCCCTGAGTATTTAAATTTTAAGTAATGTGTAAACTAAATACTAGTTTTTAAAATGTATGCCATCTGATGTATTTTTGTCGAAAATTCCTGCTAGCCACAGTCCATACATTTATACTTACCAGCTGGTGTTGTCTTTAAAAACCAGGTGGCAAAGACTCGATACAGGATCTAATGACCAGAGCATCACCTATATTAATAAATGTAAAAATTGTTATCATTTTATGAACAATCCTAACATGTTTGCACAATTCTCTACTCGTCATTTCCCTAGAGTTCACATCTATTGACTATACTCCAATCTAACTTCTATTATTTACCATCTGAAGTGGCGGTTTATGATGTCTGCTCTGACATTGAGCCCCTCGTCCCGGAATGGCCCCTCTAGAATAGGATCGTCCTCCTCATCTCTGAGGAGGTTTTGGGGCGCCTGGACGGCCTGCAGCATCCCAGCCCGCTGTGCAATATGCAATATTATGCAGGATGCTACAGGCTATAACGATCTTAGCCACCTTCTGAGGGCTGTACTGAAGGGCTCCTCCCGACCTGTCAAGGCATCTGAATCTCATTTTGAGGAGCTCAAACATCCTCTCGACCACAGCCCTAGTTCTCTTGTGCGCCCTATTGTAGCGCTCCTGAGCCTCATCAGTAGGGTTACGTAACGGCGTAATGAGCCAAGGCCGGCTCATGTAACCAGAATCACCTATAAATTATGAACAGAAGAAAATTTAAATTTAATCCACAAAAATGAAATTATATTAAACAAATTTATTTGTGTACACGATAATCCAATAACAAATGTTTAAATTTTAAAATAATAATCTAGTTCAATCTTATTCTCTATCTTCCCATTTCAGCTAAGACATGCTACATATGCGTATTTCGCATAAACCAGACCTTTGATAAAATACAAACAAAATGGTTAAATTGCATTTTCAAGCTGCCCATTTAAGCTAAAACATGTTACATATCTGCTTTGAGCTAAAACTAGACATTTGCGTAAAGAGACAATGACATGGTTAAATTGCATTTGCTATCTTCCCATTTCAGCTAAGACATGCTACATATGCGTATTTCGCATAAACCAGACCTTTGCTAAAATACAAACTAAATGGTTAAATTTCTTTTTCAAGCTGCCCATTTAAGCTAAAACATGCTACATATCTGCTTTGAGCGAAAACTAGACATTTGCGTAAAGAGATAATGACATGGTTAAATTGCATTTGCTATCTTCCCATTTCAGCTAAGACATGCTACATATGCGTATTTCGCATAAACCAGACCTTTGATAAAATACAAACTAAATGGTTAAATTGCATTTTCAAGCTGCCCATTTAAGCTAAAAAATGCTACATATCTGCTTTGAGCTAAAACTAGAGATTTGCGGAAATAGACAATGACATGGTTAAATTGCATTCTCTATCTGCCCATTAAGGTAAGACATGCTACATATCTGCTTTGAGCTAAAATTAGACATTTGCGGAAATAGAGGGCTGTACTGGAGGGCTCCTCCCGACCTGTCAAGGCATCTGAATCTCATTTTGAGGAGTTCAAACATCCTCTCGACCACAGCCCTAGTTCTCTTGTGCGCCCTATTGTAGCGCTCCTGAGCCTCATCAGTAGGGTTACGTAACGGCGTAATGAGCCAAGGCCGGCTCATGTAACCAGAATCACCTATAAATTATGAACAGAAGAAAATTAAAATTTAATCCACAAAAATGAAATTATATTAAACAAATTTATTTGTGTACACGATAATCCAATAACAAATGTTTAAATTTTAAAATAATAATCTAGTTCAATCTTATTCTCTATCTTCCCATTTCAGATAAGACATGCTACATATGCGTATTTCGCATAAACCAGACCTTTGATAAAATACAAACTAAATGGTTAAATTGCATTTTCAAGCTGCCCATTTAAGCTAAAAAATACTACATATCTGCTTTGAGCTAAAACTAGACATTTGCGGAAATAGACAATGACATGGTTAAATTGCATTCTCTATCAGCCCATTTAAGGTAAGACATGCTACATATCTGTTTTGAGCTAAAACTAGACATTTGCGGAAAGAGAAATAAATGGTGTAATTGCTACACATTACACTAACAGTTTAAGACTACAGTGGCAATTGTCTAACTAATTAACCATGTTGTGCACAAATACTCACCAACGAGATATCCAGGTGGAAATTGTCTTTCCTCAAACTGCCGCCACAGGGAGGACAGAGAGAGGATGCGGGCATCATGACAAGCCCCGCCAAAATTCGCACACACTTGCATAATCCTCATACGTGTGTCACAAACATACTGCACATTGAGGCTATGGAAATGTTTGCGATTTCGGAAGGGCAAGTCATCAGCTGGAGCACGCAGCACAATGTGGGTACAATCAATCGCTCCCAAGACATTGGGCAATTCAGCAATAGCAAAGAATTCCCTCTTCAGGCACCTCCAATCACCATCATTCTGAGGGAATCCTATGTAACGCTTACTGATACGTACCATGGCATCCAGAAAGTTATCAAACACCCCAGAGAATGTACCTTAAGACAGGCCATGCATGTACATCTCTCCTGATTGAAAACTCCCGGAGGTCAGGACATATAGACAACTTAGCATCTTAGTGATGCCAGGGACAGCAGTCCTTATTCGTATACGTGGATCCAGATGAGGTCTAAGAACATCGTAAAGGCCAATGAGCTGTTGGCAATTGAGCCTATACTTGTCATAAACCTCGAAGTCGCTCATGTTTTCCAAGGTGGGTCTTACCCTGTATACACGAGGACCTCGAACCAGACGAGCCCTTTGTCTCACTCGGAGCCGCCGAGGCTGCCTGATTGCGCGAATGCTTTCAAAGTGGGCGGTTTTTAAGGTGTTTGGTGAAATGTTGTTTTCCCCCAATGAATCTCAATGTGAAAGTGTAAAATATCCCACATACAGTGCATGTTTGTAATGTTTGATCATATGCGTAATAAATATTTATTAAACGCGATATTATAGTAAAAAGCACACATCCACGCTAACATGAATGAAAGTGCATAGTTGTGTATAATGTGCATAGAATGTGATTGATCAATGTTGCTGCAATATTGTTTGTAAACGATAAAGTAACAGCTGCCATCTGTAGTATTGTATATATAAGTGATTGGCGAGATGTCAGTATTGTACGCGTCCCTTTCAAATCGCAATAATACTGAATAACTTCCGTCTGTCATCTGTAGTATTGTATATATAAGTGATTGGCGAGATGTCAATATTGTACGCGTCCCTTTAAAATCGCAATAATACTGAATAACTTCCGGCTGTCATCAGTAGTATTGTATATATAAGTGATTGGCGAGATGTCAATATTGTACGCATCCCATTAAAATCTCAATAATACTGAAGAACTTCCGGCTGTCATCTGTAGTATTGTATATATAAGTGATTGGCGAGATGTCAATATTGTACGCGTCCCATTAAAATCGGCATAATAATTCAGAACTTCCGTCTGTCATCTGTAGTATTGTATATATAAGTGATTTGTGAGCTGACAATATTTATTATGCGTCCCATTAAAATCGCCATAATAATGATGTTCCAAACTGTTGTTTACGTATATGTTGTATTGTAGTATTGAGTGCTAAAGTTCTGAAAGGGGCGGTACAGTCGTAAGGATGTAATGTGTATGGTTAAAGCTTCTAATGACGTCATCATATTATTAACCTGCCTGTGTAGTTATGAAATCCTCATTGTGTTGTTGTATTTGACTACATTGTTATTGTGTGCTGATTAAACTATAAATGTGTGCTTTGTGGTTGCGTGATGCGTGTTATGTACATATACGTATATATTGTGATTGTGTCCCACATATGCTGACTTCTCTAAAGCGGTCTCGCATTGTTGTTCCTTCCCATAAAGTGACAGCTGTAATCTGTTCTAATGATGTTCTTATTGTACGTAATTCCTAATGGTTTATTGTGATCGAATCATGATGTTAAAGGTACAGTAAAATCCAGATTTTCTGTTTCCTGATTCATAGAGAGAATGTAATGTGTTTTTCACACATCATTTGAATGCACATGTATGAGTGAATAATAAAAGTAATGTATGTGCATCCATGACTGATCATGTGTTAAGCCTATGTAGATATGCTGTTGCTGCAAGCATATGAGTTGAATAAATTAAATGCAATAATAAAGGTAAATGAGAGGTGTTTCCCATTGTCTACTGTTTGTGAATCCTGAAATGTTCCAATTATTTTTGTGTCCGTTTAAATGTGATGTAATTGTTGAAAATGTTTGTTACTAGTGATGTTGATTTGTAGTTGATGTATTGTAAAAGTATCATACAATTTAATGTTGTTGTGAATTTCCCATAAGTAAACTCCATAAGTCCACCATAGGGAAATAGCCATTTCTTGATCTATTTGTCATAGCTGGGGCTAACGCAGAAAAACATGAGTTATTTTCCGAATTCTAGCACTGGTATTTAGAGTTTTTTTGTCTACGCTTTTGCGTGCGTTAGGGAAATCTGTCTGTCGCGTGCACGAGCATAGAAGTCAATAGAGGCTCAAAATGTGTGTGTAAATAAAATACAAGACTGGTTTTGAGCGTAAAGTGAGTGACGTCATGGTCTTGTGTGAAAAAGTAGCTAAATCGTGTTCATTTCGTAATAAATAACTTCTTTGTGTATGTAATGTGGTGTATATTGTTTGTATGCATCGATGAGTATATGTTTGTGATAAAATTATTAGTTAGATGTAGCTATATGAGTATCTTTTCCCATCTGTCAATGTAAGTCAATGGCAAAATGGATTTGTGTTGTTTTTTTTTTCCAACACCCGAGATCTTTGATCAACTTTGAGCCTTTCTATTTAGATGAAAAAAAAAAACATATGAAAAATAAATATAGTGTAGTGTTTGTATGAGTGTGAGTGTACTTTGTGTAATATTTGTTTTGTGATTCGTGGATGTTTATTTTGTCGGTAGATGTTAACTCCTGGGTCTGAGCTGTCGTTAGAGATTTCAGCGTTCGGAAAATTTTGAGTGTCGGTAAGTGAACTCTAAATACCAGCGGGCAGTAAAAACCAGCGTTAGAAGCCCTATACGCTGGTTTTGACGGCTAACGCAGAACTCTAAATCTAGGCGTAATTTAATTATAGTGTAGTGTTAGGTGTAATTGTAACTTAGGTTAGGTTTTATTTTACAGGTAAATTTGTATTTATTTTAGCTAGGTAGCTATTAAATAGTTAATAACTATTTAATAACTATTGTACCTAGTTAAAATAAATACAAAGTTGCCTGTAAAATAAAAATAAACCCTAAGCTAGCTACAATGTAACTATTAGTTATATTGTAGCTATCTTAGGGTTTATTTTAAAGTAAGTATTTAGTTTTAAATAGGAATACTTTAGTGAATGATAGGAATATTTATTTAAATTATATTTAAGTTAGGGGGGGTTAGGGTTAGACTTAGATTTAGGGGATAATAACTTAAGTATAGTGGCGGCGATATTGGGGATGGCAGATTAGGGGTTAATAAGTGTAGGTAGGTTGCGGCGATATTGGGGGCGGCAGATTAGGGGTTAATAAATATAATGTAGGGTTCACCAATGTTAGGGGCTGCAGATTAGGGGTTCATAAGTATAATGTAGGTGGCGGCGGTGTCCGGAGCGGCAGATTAGGGGTTAATAATATAATGTAGGTGTCGGCGATGTCAGGGTGGCAGATTAGGGGTTAATAAGTGTAAGATTAGGGGTGTTTAGACTCGGGGTTCATGTTAGGGTGTTAGGTGTAGACATAAAAAGTATTTCCCCATAGGAATCAATGGGGCTGCGTTAGGAGCTTTACGCTGCTTTTTTGCAGGTGTTAGGTTTTTTTTCAGCCGGCTCTCCCCCATTGATTCCTATGGGGAAATCGTGCACGAGCACGTTTTGCCAGCTTACCGCTAACATAAGCAGCGCTGGTATTAAGGTGAGATGTGGAGCTAAATTTTGCTCTACGCTCACTTTTTTGTGGCTAACGCCGGGTTTCTAAAGACCTGTAATACCAGCGTTACTGTAGGTGAGCGGTAAGGAAAATCTGCTCATTAGCAACGCACAGCATTACTGACAAAACATGTAATCTAGGCAACAGTTTGTGAATTAGTTTGTTGTGTGGGACGGTGTCATATGCTTTGCTGAAATCTAGATATGCTACATCAACTGCTCTACCCTTGTCTAATACTCTTGTTACATAATCAAAGAAGTAAATTACATTAGTCTGACATGATCTCGCTGAAGTAAAACTATGCTGATTTTGGTGCCCTAAATTGTTTGTCTTTATGTAAGTCATAATTCTTTCTTTTAAGATTCTTTCCATTAATTTTGCCACTACTGATGTTAAACTAACTGGCCTGTAGTTACCAGATTCTTCCTTACTGCCCTTTTAATATAGAGGTATTACATTTGCTATTCTCCAATTATCTGGAACAGCTCCTGTTAATAGTAACTGTTTAAACAGATCAGTTAATAGGACAGTTACCACTGATTAAAGTTATTTTAAAACCCTTGGATGAATATTATCAGGACCCACTGACTTTTTATCATTTATTTTTGATAATGCTAACAAAACCTCATCCTCTATAAAAAGATTAGTGCTAAGCTTGTTTCCATTATGTAGACATTCTAGGGCTGATTTATTAAAGGGACACTGAACCCAAATTTTTTCTTTCATGATTCAGATAGAGCATGCATTTTTAAACAACTTTCTAATTTACTCCTATTGTCAATTTTTCTTCGTTCTCTTGTTTTCTTTATTTGAAAAAGATAGCATCTAAGCTATTTTTTTGGTTCAGTACCATGGAAAGCACTTGTTTATTGGTAGGTGAATTTACCCACCAATTAGCAAGAACAACACAGTGTGTTCACCAAAAATGTACTGGCATCTAAACTTACATTCTTGCATTTCAAATAAAGATGAATGAAAAGAATTTGATAAGTGGAGTAAATTAGAAAGTTGCTTAAAATTGCATGCTCTATCTGAATCATGATAGAAAAAAATTGGGTTCAGTGTCCCTTTAAAGTGTGGACGGACATGGTACGATATAGCATATCATGTCCACCACACATTGATAAATGCTGACAGCATATGCTGTCGGCATTTATGATTGCACAAGCAGTTCACCAGACCTTTTTTGCTGATTTCTAAAACAATGAGAAAGGCTGCTCAAACAGCCAAAACACGTGTGTTAATTTAAGTACCTCTATCCATGTTTCTCACCCCTGCCACCTGATGCTGACGGCTGCAGATATCGGCCAGGAAACAGGGGGGGTGATTGTACATATTTGTTTTTAGCATAATTTGACTTGGTGTATATTTTGAGAATCTTTATTCTCTTTGGCCTAGATTTGGAGTTTGGCGGTAGCCATGAAAACCAGCGTTAGAGGCTCCTAACGCTGGTTTTAGGCTACCGCCGGTATTTGGAGTAACTCAAAATAGGGTCTAACGCTCACTTTCCAGCCGCGACTTTTCCATACCGCAGATCCCCTTTACATAAATTGCGTATCCTATCTTTTCAATGGGATTTTTATAACTCCGGTATTTAGAGTCGTGTCTGAAGTGAGCGTTAGAATTCTAACGACAAAACTCCAGCCGCAGGAAAAAAGTCAGTAGTTAAGAGCTTTCTGGGCTAACGCCGGTTTATAAAGCTCTTAACTACTGTGCTCTAAAGTACACTAACACCCATAAACTACCTATGTACCCCTAAACCGAGGTCCCCCCACATCGCTGACACTCAAAAAAATTTTTTAACCCCTAATCTGCCGACCGCCACCTACGTTATACTTATGTACCCCTAATCTGCTGCCCCTAACACCGCCGAGCCCTGTATTATATTTATTAACCCCTAACCTGCCCCCCACAATGTCGCCTCCACCTGCCTACACTTATTAACCCCTAATCTGCCGACCGCAAAGCGCCGCCACCTACGTTATCCTTATGTACCCCTAATCTGCTGCCCCTAACACCGCCGACCCCTATATTATATTTATTAACCCCTAATCTGCCCCCCACAACGTCGCCTCCACCTGCCTACACTTATTAACCCCTAATCTGCCGACCGGACCTGAGCTCTACTATAATAAAGTTATTAACCCCTAATCCGCCTCACTAACATCGCCGACACCTAACTTCAATTATTAACCCCCTAAAATGCCGACCGAATCTCGCCGCTATTCTAATAAATGTATTAACCCCTAAAGCTAAGTCTAACCCTAACACTAACACCCCCCTAAATTAAATATAATTTAAATCTAACGAAATTAATTAACTCTTACTAAATAAATTATTCCTATTTAAAGCTAAATACTTACCTGTAAAATAAATCCTAATATAGCTACAATATAAATTATAATTATATTATAGCTATTTTAGGATTTATATTTATTTTACAGGTAACTTTGTATTTATTTTAACCAGGTACAATAGCTATTAAATAGTTAAGAACTATTTAATAGCTAAAATAGTTAAAATAATTACAAATTTACCTGTAAAAGAAATCCTAACCTAAGTTACAAATAAACCTAACACTAGACTATCAATAAATTAATTAAATAAACTACCTACAATTACCTACAATTAACCTAACACTACACTATCAATAAATTAATTAAATACAATTGCTACAAATAAATACAATTAAATAAACTAGCTAAAGTACAAAAAATAAAAAAGAACTAAGTTACAAAAAATAAAAAAATATTTACAAACATAAGAAAAATATTACAACAATTTTAAACTAATTACACCTACTCTAAGCCCCCTAATAAAATAACAAAGCCCCCCAAAATAAAAAATGCCCTACTCTATTCTAAATTACTAAAGTTCAAAGCTCTTTTACCTTACCAGCCCTGAACATGGCCCTTTGCGGGGCATGCCCCAAGAAATACAGCTCTTTTGCCTGTAAAAAAAAACATACAATACCCAAGCCCCCCAACATTACAACCCACCACCCACATACCCCTAATCTAACCCAAACCCCCCTTAAATAAACCTAACACTAAGCCCCTGAAGATCATCCTACCTTGTCTTCACCTCACCGGGTATCACACCGATCCGTCCAGAAGAGCTCCTCCGATGTCCTGATCCAAGCCCAAGCGGGGGGCTGAAGAGGTCCATGATCCGGCTGAAGTCTTCATCCAAGCGGGGCAGAAGAGGTCTTCCATCCGATTGAAGTCTTCATCCAAGCGGCATCCATCCGGAGCGAAGCGGCAGCATCCTGAAGACCTCCACCGCGGAACATCCATCCTGGCCGACGACTGAACGACGAATGACGGTTCCTTTAAATGACGTCATCCAAGATGGCGTCCCTCGAATTCCGATTGGCTGATAGGATTCTATCAGCCAATCGAAATTAAGGTAGGAATATTCTGATTGGCTGATGGAATCAGCCAATCAGAATCAAGTTCAATCCGATTGGCTGATCCGATCAGCCAATCAGATTGAGCTTGCATTCTATTGGCTGTTCCGATCAGCCAATAGAATGCAAGCTCAATCTGATTGGCTGATTGGATCAGCCAATCGGATTGAACTTGATTCTGATTGGCTGATTCCATCAGCCAATCAGAATATTCCTACCTTAATTCCGATTGGCTGATAGAATCCTATCAGCCAATCGGAATTCGAGGGACGCCATCTTGGATGACGTCATTTAAAGGAACCGTCATTCGTCGTTCAGTCGTCGGCCAGGATGGATGTTCCGCGGTGGAGGTCTTCAGGATGCTGCCGCTTCGCTCCGGATGGATGCCGCTTGGATGAAGACTTCAATCGGATGGAAGACCTCTTCTGCCCCGCTTGGATGAAGACTTCAGCCGGATCATGGACCTCTTCAGCCCCCCGCTTGGGCTTGGATCAGGACATCGGAAGAGCTCTTCTGGATGGATCGGTGTGATACCCGGTGAGGTGAAGACAAGGTAGGATGATCTTCAGGGGCTTAGTGTTAGGTTTATTTAAGGGGGGTTTGGGTTAGATTAGGGGTATGTGGGTGGTGGGTTGTAATGTTGGGGGGCTTGGGTATTGTATGTTTTTTTTTACAGGCAAAAGAGCTGTATTTCTTGGGGCATGCCCCGCAAAGGGCCCTGTTCAGGGCTGGTAAGGTAAAAGAGCTTTGAACTTTAGTAATTTAGAATAGGGTAGGGCATTTTTTTATTTTGGTGGGCTTTTTTATTTTATTAGGGGGCTTAGAGTAGGTGTAATTAGTTTAAAATTGTTGTAATATTTTTCTTATGTTTGTAAATATTTTTTTATTTTTTGTAACTTAGTTCTTTTTTATTTTTTGTACTTTAGCTAGTTTATTTAATTGTATTTATTTGTAGCAATTGTATTTAATTAATTTATTGATAGTGTAGTGTTAGGTTAATTGTAGGTAATTGTAGGTAGTTTATTTAATTAGTTTATTGATAGTCTAGTGTTAGATTTATTTGTAACTTAGGTTAGGATTTCTTTTACAGGTAAATTTGTAATTATTTTAACTATTTTAGCTATTAAATAGTTCTTAACTATTTAAAAGCTATTGTACCTGGTTAAAATAAATACAAAGTTACCTGTAAAATAAATATAAATCCTAAAATAGCTATAATATAATTATAATTTATATTGTAGCTATATTAGGATTTATTTTACAGGTAAGTATTTAGCTTTAAATAGGAATAATTTATTTAATAAGAGTTAATTAATTTCGTTAGATTTAAATTATATTTAAAGGGACAGTCTAGGCCAAAATAAACTTTCATGATTCAGATAGAGCATGTAATTGTAAACAATTTTCCAATTTACTTTTATCACCAATTTTGCTTTGTTCTCTTGGTATTCTTAGTTGAAAGCTTAACCTAGGAGGTTCATATGCTAATTTCTTAGACATTGAAGCCCACCTCTTTCAGATTGCATTTTAACAGTGTTTCACCACTAGAGGGTGTTAGTTCACATATTTCATATAGATAACACTGTGCTCGTGCACGTGAAGTTATCTGTGAGCAGGCACTGATTGGCTAGACTGCAAGTCTGTCAAAAGAACTGAAAAAGGGGCAGTTTGCAGAGGCTTAGATACAAGATAATCACAGAGGTTAAAAGTGTATTATTATAACTGTGTTGGTTATGCAAAACTGGGAAACGGGTAATAAAGGGATTATCTATCTTTTAAAACAATAAAAATTCTGGTGTAGACTGTCCCTTTAACTTAGGGGGGTGTTAGTGTTAGGGTTAGACTTAGCTTTAGGGGTTAATACATTTATTAGAATAGCGGTGAGCTCCGGTCGGCAGATTAGGGGTTAATGTTTGAAGTTAGGTGTCGGCGATGTTAGGGAGGGCAGATTAGGGGTTAATACTATTTATGATAGGGCTAGTGAGGCGGATTAGGGGTTAATAACTTTATTATAGTAGCGCTCAGGTCCGGTCGGCAAATTAGGGGTTAATAAGTGTAGGCAGGTGGAGGCGACGTTGTGGGGGGCAGATTAGGGGTTAATAAATATAATATAGGGGTCGGCGATGTTAGGGCAGCAGATTAGGGGTACATAAGGATAATGTAAGTAGCGGCGGTTTACGGAGCGGCAGATTAGGGGTTAATAATAATATGCAGGGGTCAGCGATAGCGGGGGCGGCAGATTAGAGGTTAATAAGTGTAAGGTTAGGGGTGTTTAGACTCGGGGTACAAGTTAGAGTGTTAGGTGCAGACGTAGGAAGTGTTTCCGCATAGCAAACAATGGGGCTGCGTTAGGAGCTGAACGCGGCTTTTTTGCAGGTGTTAGGTTTTTTTTCAGCTCAAACAGCCCCATTGTTTTCTATGGGGGAATCGTGCACGAGCACGTTTTTGAGGCTGGCCGTGTCCGTAAGCAACTCTGGTATCGAGAGTTGAAGCTGCGTTAAAAATGCTCTACGCTCCTTTTTTGGAGCCTAACGCAGCCTTTATGTGGACTCTCAATACCAGAGTTATTTTTATGGTGCGGCCAGAAAAAAGCCGGCGTTAGTTTTTCGGGTCGTTACCGACAAAACTCCAAATCTAGCCGTTTCTATTTTATAATTACTAATAAAGTATCGATTTTAATAATCAACATTACTCATCTCTTAGGGAAGAGTGCTTAATCCAAACCCCTACTTTTGTTGGTTCTTTCCCAACTTCTTGTTTAATTAAACTTATTATGAGTGTAACTGTACTTTTTGATGTGTTTTGTGACACTTCTTTGTTTTGCGAAACAGTTAAAAAGAGCTCTGATGACGCGGTAATCATTCTAGCATAAACATGATTGGGCTCACGCGTTTGCATTTATTTTGAACTTGTAATACTTGTAATTGATAAACCCCTTTTCGCTTGCGCGTAACTATTATCGCACCACTCATAATCTGGCCCTAAATACATTCTATAAGCATACTTATGATATAATAATGCCATATTCCTCTTCTACTCACAAATCCTTTATGATACATACAGTATTTCTATGATAAACTCCATAGTTACTTGCAACCAATAATGCAATAATAAAATGATCTAACACATTAAAGTATTTTATTGCTGTACTTTTATGTGCCTGTGAAACAGGAACCATGATATATAGTGTTTGTATTTGAATATATTATTATCTTTTTAAACTAGTTCCTGTTACTTTGTACTATGACAAATACACACTGACCATCTTGGCTGCCATTCAACCACAATACAGAGGATAAGCAGTTAAGTCAACACGACTACCCAGCATGCTCTATATAGCATCTGGAGTTCTCCTCAATTGTAATGTTGGCTATTATCCCTATCATTCATATCTATATGGCACCTTCTATAGTTCTCTTACCAGTATTGATTTTAACAAGTTAATTAAGCAGAAAAAGATCATGTTTTCTGAGTGCTCTGCTCAATTGCGCATAGATTTGAAAATGGAAACATCACTTTAAAATGTTCCATGTAGTGCACAATTAACTACGTTATTTTTATTGCTTGAAACATAAAGTTGAAAATACACAATTATTAACCAAATCAAATGCACAGCATCTGTATTGCATTGACACTAGACATGCATATTTGTTTTCAGGTGAATTTTAAAACTAATTAATCTTTACCTACATCAGAAATACAGTTAATGAGTGGTCCCTTTAATAAGTAAATCAATGAACAAATACATGCAAAAATGTTTTTGTTAATTTGTTCATCTGATTTAAATGTTACTCTTAAGGTGGGAATGACTCCATATTAAAAGGGACATTAAACACCAAGGGCCAGATTACAAGTGAAGTGGTATTTAATGACCCTGCTCGAGCACCAACTCTGCTTTTTACACGCGTTGGGTAACGCTTCTATTACAAGTTGAAAGTAAAAAGTTTTCACTTGCGTGCTAACCCGACGCACGTAAAAAGCCGATCTTCAAATATTATTGCTCCAAATAAGTCAACACACCAAGAAAAGTGGAAAAAACCCTAACACCCTACTTTCTTGCAAACCCGATTGCATATTCTCAAGTGCGCTAACCCGACATGAAAATATGAATCTTTCACATTCCAATGCTCTTTACATAGCAGAATATGTTTTATTTATTCATAAATATATATTTCTAAATATATCTGATGGTATTTTGGTACAATATATATCTATACCTATATATAGATGATTATATATAGGTATAGATATATTCCAATAAATATATTGGAAAATCTATTTAAAAATACATAGAACTTATTCTGCTATGTGCAGAACATTGGAATACCAAATATTTACAGTAAACATATTGTGAAAACCTTTATTAAAAATGAATAAATATGCTTTAACATGTGTTCATCTACTTGACTGCAAAGGGCTCCAATGCACATATATATATATATATATATATATATATATATATATATATATATATATATATATATATACACACACATATATATATATATGTATATATATATATATATATATATATATTTATATATACATATTTAGACATATCTTTGAGCTTGTATAACTTTCTTTTGCAATAATTTTTTTTAATACTTTTTATTAGATCGTGTTATTATGAGTGTGACTGTACTTTGTAATGTATTTTTCAAGTGTTTTGTGACACTTCTTTGTTTTGCAAAACAGTTAACCAGAGCTCTGATGACGCGGTAATCATTCTAGAGTAATCACGATTTAGCTCATGCGTTTGCATTTACTTTGAACTTGTAATACTTGTAATTGATAAACCCCTTTTCGCTTTGCACGTAACTGTTAGCGCACCACTAGTAATCTGGGACTAAATACATAATATACGCATATTTATGATATAATAATGCCATATTCCTCTTCTACTCACAAATCCTCTTTACATTCACACTTATTATTCTCTTAATGCTTTCTTCTCAATTGCACCCCCATTTTATTATCCTCTAACTCCCTCTCCTTTTCACCCTCTCATTGTTTTTTCCCTCTGTATTTCACTAGAATTGATATGAAACAAATCTAGCGTCAGCAATTAGGATTGTGGAAGAAGTATTTACTGTTGATCAAAATTTGAAAGGGGTAATTTGTTTTTCACACTTGGCACATGTGATACATTTTATTACCTTCTCCAAGTGTTTAAATGTTAAAAATGTCCTTATACTGCAGCAAAAAGGTCTTTAGAAAACTGATAACTAACTACTGGGATATATGAGATGAGAGTCTTACATGCCAACATCTGTACAGTCTTTAATATATTACACAAAAACATAATTTATGTAAGAACTTACCTGATAAATTCATTTCTTTCATATTGGCAAGAGTCCATGAGCTAGTGACGTATGGGATATACAATCCTACCAGGAGGGGCAAAGTTTCCCAAACCTCAAAATGCCTATAAATACACCACTCACCACACCCACAATTCAGTTTAACAAATAGCCAAGAAGTGGGGTGATAAAGAAAAGAGTAAAAAGCATCAACAAAGGAATTTGGAAATAATTGTGCTTTATACAAAAAAATCATAACCACCACAAAAAGGGTGGGCCTCATGGACTCTTGCCAATATGAAAGAAATGAATTTATCAGGTAAGTTCTTACATAAATTATGTTTTCTTTCATGTAATTGGCAAGAGTCCATGAGCTAGTGACGAATGGGATAGCAAAACCCAAGATGTGGAACTCCACGCAAGAGTCACTAGAGAGGGAGGGATAAAAATAAAAACAGCCATTTGTTGCTGAAAAAATAATCCACAACCCAAAATATAAGTTAATGCTCATTAAATGAAAATAAAAAACTTAAAACATAAGCAGAAGAATCAAACTGAAACAGCTGCCTGAAGAACTTTTCTACCAAAAACTGTTTCTGAAGAAGCGAATACATGAAAACGGTAGAATTTAATAAATGTATGCAAAGAAGACCAGGTTGCTGCTTTGCAAATCTGATCAACTGAAGCTTCATTCTTAAAAGCCCACGAAGTGGAGACTGATCTAGTAGAATGAGCTGTAATTCTCTGAGACAGGGCTTGACCCGACCCCAAATAAGCTAAATGAAACCAAAGCTTTAACCATGAAGCAAAGGAAATGGCAGAAGCCTTCTGACCTTTCCTAGAACCAGAAAAGATAACAAATAGACTAGAAGTCTTCCTGAAATCTCTAGTAGCTTCAACATAATATTTCAAAGCTTTTACCACATCCAAAGAATGGAAGGATTTCTCCAAAGAATTCTTAGGAATAGGACACAAGGAAGGGACAACAATTTATCTATTAATGTTGTTAGAAGTCACAACCTTAGGAAAGAATTTAAATGAAGTCTGCAAAACCGCCTTATCCTGATGAAAAATCAGAAAAAGAGATTCACAATAAAGAGTAGATAATTCAGAAACTCTTCTAACAGAAGAGATGGCCAAAAGGAACAAAACTTTCTAAGAAAGTAGTTTAATATCCAAAGAATGCATAGGCTCAAATGGAGGAGCCTGTAAAGCCTTCAAAACCAAATTAAGATACAAACCAAAGCCTGTTAAAACAGTGAATATCAGGAAGCTTAGCAATCTTTCTGTGAAATAAGACAGAATGAGCAAAGTTTTGTCACTTCAAGGAATTTGCAGACAAAACCTTATCCAAACCATCCTGAAGAAACTGTAAAATTCTAGGAATTCTGAAAGAATGCCAAGCAAATTTATGAGAAGAACACCATGAAAATAAGTCTTCCAAACTCGATAATAAATCTTTCTAGAAACAGATTTACGAGCCTGTAACATAGTATTAGCACTAGGCGTTAAATTCCCATGCCTTCAAATTCAATGATTTGAAATCCTGATGGAAAAAACGGACCTTGAGACAGAAGATCCAACCTAAATGGAAGAGGCCAAGGTTGGCAACTGGACATCCGAACAATATCTGCATACCAAAACCTGTGAGGCCATGCTGGAGCTTCCAGCAACACAAATGACTGTTCCATGATGATTTTGGATATCACTCTTGGAAGAAGAACTACAGGCGGGAAAATATAAGTAGGTTGGTAGCACCAAGGAAGTGTCAACGCATCCACTGCTTCCGCCTGAAGATCCCTGGACCTAGACAGGTACCTGGGAAGTTTCTTGTTTAGATGAGAAGCCATCAGATCTATTTCTGGAAGACCCCACATCTGAACAATCTGAGAAAACACATCTGGATGGAGAGACCACTCCCCCAGATGTAAAGTCTGATGGCTGATATAATCCGCTTCCCAATTGTCTACACCTGGGATATGTACCACAGAAATTAGACAAGAGCTGGATTCCACCCAAGAAAGTATTTGAGATGCTTCTATCATAGCTAGGGGACTGTGAGTCCCACCCTGATAATCGACATATGCCACAGCTGTGATATTGTCTGTCTGAAAACAAATGAATGGTTTTCTCTTCAACAGAGGCCAAGCCTGAAGAGCCCTGAAAATTGCACGGAGTTCCAAAATATTGATTGGTAATCTTGCCTCTTGAGATTCCCAAACCCCTTGTGCTGTCAGAGATCCCCAAACAGTTCCCCAACCTGAAGAGACTTGCATCTGTTGTGATCACAGTCCAGGTTGGACAAACCAAAGAGGCCCCTAGAACTATACGATGGTGATCTAACCACCAAGTCAGAGATAGTCGAACACTGAGATTTAAGGATATTAATTGTGATAACCTTGTATAATCACTGCACCATTGATTCAGCATACAAAGCTGGAGAGGTCTCATATGAAAACGAGCAAAGGGAATCACGTCCGATGCTGCAGTCATGAGACCGAAAACTTCCATGCACATAGCTACTGAAGGGAATAATAGAGACTGAAGGTTCCGACAAGCTGAAACCAATTTAAATTGTCTCTTGTCTATTAGAGACAGAGTCATAGACACTGAATCTATCTGGAAACCTAAAAAGGTGACCCTTGTCTGAGGAATCAAGGAACTTTTTGGTAAATTGATCCTCCAACCATGTCTTTAAAGAAACAACACTAGTTGATTTGTGTGAGATTCTGCAGAATGTAAAGACTGAGCAAGTACCAAGATATCGTCCAGATAAGGAAACACAGCAACACCCCGCTCTCTGATAACAGAGAGTAGGACACCAAGAACCTTTGAAAATATTCTTAGAGCTGTTGCTAGGCCAAAAAGGAAGAGCAACAAATTGGTAATGCTTGTCTAAAAAAGAGAATCTCAGAAATTTAAAGCAATCTGGATGAATCAGAATATGAAGATATGCATCCTGTAAGTCTACTGTGGGCATATAATGCCCTTGCTGAACAAAAAGCAGAATATACCTTATAGTCACCATCTTGAAAGTTGGTACTCTTACATATCGATTCAAAATTTTTAGATCCAAAACTGGTGTGAATGAAATTACTTCCTTTGGGACAATGAATAGATTTGAATAAAACCCCAGACCCTGTTCCTGAAACGGAACTGGCATGATTACCCCAGATAACTCCAGGTCTGAAACACACTTCAGGAATGCCTGAGCCTATACTGAGTTTGCTTGAATGTGTGAGAGAGAAAATCTTCTCACAGGCGGTCATACTCTGAATCCTATTCTGTACCCCTGAGAGACAATATTCTGAATCCAATGATTTTGGACTGAATTGATCCAAACATCTTAGAAAAAATCTTAATCTGTCCCCTACCAGCTGAACTGGAATAAGAGCCGCACCTTCATGCGGACTTAGGGACTGGCTTTGATCTCTTAAATGGCTTGGATTTATTCCAATTTGAAGAAAGCTTCCAATTGGAAACTGATTCCTTGGGGAAGAATTAGGTTTCTGTTCCTTATTTAAGAACAAAAAAACGATTAGAAGCTTTAAATTTACCCTTAGATCTTATCTTGAGGCAAAAAAAAACTCCCTTCCCCCCAGTGACAGTTGAAATTATTGCATCCAACTGTGAACCAAATAATTTATTACCTTGGAAGGAAAGAAATAGCAATCTGGACTTAAAAGTCATATCAGCATTCCAAGATTTAAGCCACAAAGCTCTTCTAGCTAAAATAGCTAAAGACAGAGATTTAACATCAATTTTGATGATATCAAAAAATGGCATTACAAATGAAATTATTAGCATGTTGAATCAAGTTAACAATGCTAGACAAATCATGATTTGATACTTGTTGCGCTAAAGTTTCCAACCAAAAAATTGAAGCAGCTGCAACATCAGCCAAAGAAATTGCAGGCCTGAGAAGAAGACCTGAAAATAAATAAGCTTTCCTTAGATAAGATTCAAGTTTCCTATCTAAAGGATCTTTAAAAGAAATACTATCTTCCGTAGGAATAGTAGTACGTTTAGCAAGAGTAGAGATAGCCCCATCAACTTTGGGGATCTTTTCCCAAAACTCCAATCTAACTGCTGGCAAAGGATACCATTTTTAAAACCTTAAAGAAGGAATAAAAGAAGTACCAGGCCTATTTCAATCCTTAGAAATCATATCAGAAATAGGAACTGAATAAACCTCTGAAATAACAACAGGAGGTTTATAAACAGAATTTAAACGTTTACTAGCTTTAATATCAAGAGGACAAGTCTCCTCAATATCCAATATAATCAACACTTATTCAACAAAGTACGAATGTACTCCATTTTAAATAAATAAGTAGATTTGTCAGTGTCAATATCTGAGGAAGGATCTTCTGAATCAGATAGATCCTCATCAGAGGAAGATAATTCAGTATGTTGTCGGTCATTTGAAACTTCATCAACTTTATGAGAAGTTTAAAAAGACCTTTACATTTATTAGAAGGCGGGATGGCAGACAAAGCCTTCTGAATAGAATCAGCAATAAATTCTTATACATTCACAGGTATATCTTGTACATTAGATGTTTTAAAAGAATGGCAACGGGTAATGTACAATTACTGATGGCTACATTCTCTGCATGTAAAAGTTTATCATGACAACTTATTACAAACCACAGCTGGAGACATAATCTCCATAAGATTACAACAAATGTACTTAGCTTTTGTAGAACTGATATCAGTCAGCAGAATTCCAACAGTGTTTTCTGAGACAGGATCAGATTGAGACATCTTGCAAATGTAAGAGAAAAAAACAACATATAAAGCAAAATTATCAATTTCCTTACATGGCAGTTTCAGGAATGGGAAAAAAATGCAACAGCATAGCCCTCTGATAGAAAAAAGGCAAGAAGCATATAGGAATGGGGTTTAAATTATGAAAATATTTGGCGCCAAGAATGACGCACAAACAAACAGAGAACATTTTTTGGCGCTAACAACATCCGGAAATGACACACTCGCGTCATTGAAGACGCAACCTTGTGAAAGGACTTGGTGTCGACAAAGACGCCGAAAATGACAAATTTGCATAATCGAACGTAACTTTGAGCCTAATTCTGCCCGCGAATTTAAAATAACAGTCAATTGCAAAAAGACTATACCCCAGGTAAGAAATAATTTTTCCTAATAAATGCATTTCCCAGATATGAAACTGACAGTCTGCAAAAGGAAATATACTGAAACCTGAATCATGGCAAATATAAGTACAATACATATATTTAGAACTTTATGTAAATACATAAAGTGCCAAACCATAGCTGAGAGTGTCTTAAGTAAATGAAAACATACTTAACAAAAGACACCCATCCACATATAGCAGATAGCCAACCCAGTACTGAAACGGTTATCAGTAGAGGTAATGGAATATGAGAGTATATCGTCGATCTGAAAAGGTAGGTTGGAGATGAATCTCTACGACCGATAACAGAGAACCTATGAAATAGATCCCCATGAGGAAAACCATTGCATTCAATAGGTGATACTCCCTTCACATCCCTCTGACATTCACTGTACTCTGAGAGGAATTGGGCTTCAAAATGCGCATATCAACGTAGAAATCTTAGCACAAACTTACTTCACCACCTCCATAGGAGGCAAAGTTTGTAAAACTGAATTGTGGGTGTGGTGAGGTGTGTATTTATAGGCATTTTGAGGTTTGGGAAACTTTGCCCCTCCTGGTAGGATTGTATATCCCATACGTCACTAGCTCATGGACTCTTGCCAATTACATGAAAAAAAGAAACACTACTAGAGAAATTAAAAAAAACAACATGTGACCAATAATATGACCTCTTCTTCTACTTTTTTACATTATATATCCTTTAGTATAAAGTAATATCAGATTTTAATTAGTGGTGAAAAAAACTCAGGTAGAAGTACTGTATATATCTTCCACTACCACCAGGCTCTGTCCATCTATTTTTATAAATACAAAATGAATGGGAGGATTGTCCCTCCCAGGTACAGAGCACCTGGAGAAGGGGAGAGAGGTCTCAGTAATGTACAGTTTAGAGAGAAATGTTAGAAGAAGGAAGAGAAGCAAAGGTTGGAGGGAGCGACAAGTGAAAGGGAGAGAAGTAGTGTTCAGTGGCACATAAAGAGGGAGGCAGGTGTCCCATCGTAGGGTGGGAAAGGTCAGACAAAGAAAGGTAAGGGTCAGAGCAAAGAAAGAAAAGTCAGGAACAGGAGATATAGGGGATAAGATGGATGGGGAAATGTGAAAGGTCAAAAATTGGTAGGTAGATGTATGAGGAGAAAGTGAAGTTAGCGGATGAGTAGTAGACAATGTTAAAGGAACAGAGGGAACGATGGTAATTTTGGTGTGAGGAATGCTAGAAGGATAGAGAATGATGTCAGACGGATAGAGAGATTAGCAGTTTGGCAATAAGGAATGAGACAGAGAAGGATAAGATGGGATAGAACGAGAGTGACGTGGGTTATAGGAAAGAATAAAGATGGGAGGGGAAAGGGATGGCAAAGAGAGAAAGGTCAAAGCTAAAGGGGAAAAGGTCAGAGAAAATGATAGATAGTCAAAGTTCATAGGGAGAAAGGTCGGAGAAAATGATAGGTGGGAATGAGACAGAATTTACAGTAGGGAAGTGAGAGTGAAAGTTGATATGAGAGAGAGAGAGAGAGAGAGAGAGAAAGTGGTCAGAGAGAAGGTTTTCAGGAGCCGGAGAGAGGGGTTAGAAGGAGAGGAGTTAAAGAAATAGGGGAGGTAAAAAGGGCAGGAGTAAGAGGGAGAAAGAGTTGTAGGGTATAAAGGCTGAACAGTTAGAGGCAGATGGAGAAGTGAAAGGGAGATTCAGTGAGGGAGATAGGGATTGACAGATATATAGAGGGGTTAAAGGTAAGAATAATAGTTACTTATATTTGTATTTAGAAGAATGACAATACATTAGTAAAATACAGTAGATATAGAGATTTCACTTTTTTATTTACAATGGACACATTTACTTACAAACATTATGCAGACTTTTAATTTATCAAAGAAAATGTAGCTAAGAAACCTTTAATGACCTGATAATACAAACTTACTGGTATGTAGAGAAATCATGCAAAATTTTGGGGGGCTTATTTAAAGTGAAGGTTAACTTACCTTCATGCCGATCGAGTATTTTACTTTTAGTTCATAATTTTTTATCAATCTTATTATCAAACAAGTTTTTTTTATTCTTGATCACAGTTTTAGTTTGATCAATTGAAAACCTGGCCATTAGGGGGCCGTCACCCCACGTCATCCGCCTCCTTGGACAGCCCGATTTTCAATTGGACAAGCTAAAAACGTCATTGAGAGTAAAAAAAAAAAGTCTAATTTGTAAAGCGCTGATAACTTGGTTGAAAATAAGATTGATAAAAAATTATGAATTAAACTCATATTGATTGTGTACAAAAAGTAAAATACTCGATCGGCATGAAGGTAAGTTAACCTTCACTTTAAAGGGAAAAGAAACCGATTTTATTTGTATACAGTTTTGAACAACTTTCCAATTTACTTCTTTTATCTAATTTACTTCACTCTCTTGGTATCCTTTGTTGAAGGTCATATCTAGGTAGACTCATGTTCTAGATGCTAGCTGCTGATTGGTGGCTGCATATATCTGCATTTTGTGATTGGTTTACCAATCTGTTCAGCTAGATCCCTCTAGGGCACTGCTTCTCCTTTGATTAAGTATACAAAGAGATATAAAAAAAAGATAATGGAAGTAAAAATGGAAAGTTGTTTACAAATGTTTGCTTTCTCTGAATCATGAAAGAAAAATGTTGGGTTTCATGTACCTTTAAGCATATTGCAATGTATGTTTATATCACTATGCAGTGTTCTGCTTGTGAAGGACAGAAACTGCTCTCAAGCTAAAATTTGCTTTTATTAAATATACTATAAGGGACCTTTCATTACTCACAAGGCTTCTTAGATAATCTCACCAGAATGGGGAGCTTTAGATCATTGGGCCCTATATGTTGTATATTTCAGTCTCAAAATAGGCTTTTGCATGAGTTAACAAGGTGCAATAAGCTATTTTCAAATTCCCAGCCATAATTGTACTTCATAGAAACAGTTTTTTTCAGTATTTTGTGGATGAGCTTGTATTACATTAACCCCTTAAGGACCGGGCATTTCAGACTAAGGGGTCAATTTATCAAGCTCCGTATGGTCCATAACTTGTCTGCCTGCTCTGAGGCCGCAGACAGAAATCAACCCGATCAAATACGATCGGGTTGATTGACACCCCTGCTAGTGGCCGCGAATCTGCAGGGGCGGCATTGCACCAGCAGTTCACAAGAACTGCTGGTGCAATGATAAATTCAGACAGAGTATGCTGTCGACATTTATTGATGTGCAGCGGACATGATACGCTACATTGTATCATGTCCGCTCGCACAATAATAAATATAACCCCTAAAACTTTAGCATTTTTGTCATCACTACATTTAAACAGAAATAGAGCCTTGTTTTTTGTTTGTTTTCATTTACCTATCAAAATTAAAAAAAAAAAAAATTTAGTATACAACCCAAAGTATTTATCTAGGCCCATTTTGCTATATTTCATACCACCATTTCACTGCCAAATGCAATCAAATAAAAAAAATCATTAACTTTTTCACAAACTTTAGGTTTCTCACTGAAATTATTTACAAACAGCTTGTGCAGTCAAAACACAAATGGTTGTAAAAGCTTCTCTGGGATCCCCTTTGTTCAGAAATAGCAGTCATATATGGCTTTGCCATTGCTTTTTGATAATTAGAAGTCCGCTAATTGCAGCTGCTGTTAATCAGGTAGCTTGTAAGGTTCATTTTAGCTTTAGTGTAGAAATTACTTTCCCACCTGATACTTCCCACCCCCTGATCCCTACCTGATATCTTCCCTCCCCCACCACCCACTGGTCACCCCCATCTTAAGTACTGGTAGACAGTATGCCAGTATGTAGTTTTAGACCTTTTTTTATTATTATTTTTTTATTATTATTTTCTTCAGTGTAGGATTACCTTTCTACCTCCCTGATCCCTCCCAAAAAGCTCTTTAACCCTCCTTCCTCTAACTAATTTTCACAAGCTTAGGTACTGGCAGCTTTCTACCAGTACCCAGTTTTCTATAATTTTTTATTTCTATTTAAAAAAATAATAATTCTGTAGTGTTGCCTCCCCCTCCATGTACCCCACCTCCCCCTCCAAGATAATTTTTCTATTCTATAATCCCCCCTCCACTCTAGGACCCCCTCTCCCTCCTCCCTCTTTCCCCTTCTCTGCCGGTCTCAGCATTTATTTGTTCAGCAGTGTCGCGGTCCCACCTGTTCCTGCCCCTATATTTAATTATTTTTAAGCCCCTATAGTGGGGTGACGGCACTGTAAAGACTCACTAACATGAGTTGCAAGAGGAGCAACAAAGAGTGCCTTGCCTTACGCAAATATTAGAGTGGTAACTGTAATTAGTTCACAAAAATCTTACCAATTAATCATTCATTCCTTCAATTTTATTAACAGAATTGATACACAGTTACACTATTAAAAACACTTAAACTCAGCAGATTGAAAATAGAAAAATGCGAGTAAAATTGTAATCTTTCTATATGGAGTTTACAAATATAAATGTGAATATGCAGTGTGGGTAGATATAGGAGATTAATTATGCTGTCCTATAGTGGAGGAAAGTTACTGTATGTTCTTGCTGGTTCAGGGTACAAAATGCATTATATTTACCAGTAATACAATGTGCCATGAAACCAAGTTAGAGTAAAAATTATTTAACATGTATCACTACAAGTACACTAATTCTTTGTAGTGCGTGTGCATAGAAATATTGTTATCCCATTCCCTTATCGGCAAAGCTCCTTCTATGGCGGGAGCTATTCTTATTGTTACCTTGCCTTATGCTGCTGATTCAGATAATAATGCATATGCTGCCGCCAGTGCACTTTTTCCAGACAATCTATAACTTTTTATAACTTTAAACTAGGTTAACCTTTATTAGATTAAAGTGACACTTAACCCAAATTGTATCTTTCATAATTCAGATAGAGCATGCAATTTTAAGCAACTTTCTAATTTACTCCTATTATCAATTTTTCTTCATTCTCTTGCTATCTTTATTTGAAAAGCAAGAATGTAAGTTTAGAAGCCGGTCCATTTTTGGTTCACAACCTGGGTTGTCCTTGCTGATTGGTGGATAAATGCTGTCCAGGGTCTGAACCAAAAATTGGCTGGCTCCTTAGCTTAGATGCCTTCTTTTTTCAAATAAAGATAGAAAAAGAACAAAGAAAATAGGATAATAGGAGTAAATTAGAAAGTTGCTTAAAATTGCATGCTCTATCTGAATCATGAAAGAAGAAATTTGGATTCAGTGTCTCTTTAAGCTGCCTCTATAATTAATGAACTAATGTTACCTTGTTAGGCTAAGCTCCTTCTATAGAGGGAGCTGTTTTAATTGTAAACTAGCCTTATATTTGTGATCTAATAACATTCTATACACCATCCACTATCTCTATACCCATGCATGCATAAGCATAATCATGCATTCACTATATTATTTACTTGTTGTCACATACATGCATTCATATTGATTTTTGCTAGAGTAAGCAAATTAAAGCAAATTAAAAAAATGAGAGATGAGACTCTTTAAAAGTTCCCCTGACACGCGTTTAGCAATTACGCTTTCTCAGAGGAAATATTAAAAAATATTAAATATTATTATACATGCTGTAAAAAATATAGATATACTCTATGGATTATTTAAAATTGTTTTTCTTATTAAAGGATCAGTAAATGTTTCAAAATGTTAGTCATGAAAATGTTTTGTTTTACAATTTAAAGTTAAATAAGCATAATGTAATATTTTATATATATATATATATATATATATATATATATTTTTTTTTTTTTAAACTAATATTACCCCAAAGTTTCTTATTTTACTGCTCTGACGTATGCACCAAGCAATTCTTTATTAAAAGTAGGAGTGTCAGCAAAACTGTTTCACCATTCACAAATTACCCTATAATGAACTTCTGTATATTCATTAGCAGCTGAGCACGTACCCGATCCCAGTAGCTCTTAAAGGAAAAGTATACACTCATTTTCATATAACTGCATGTAATAGACACTAGTATAAAGAATAAGATGCACAGATACTGAACTATTAAACTAAAAAAAAAAAAAAAAATACAGTATAAAACTGTTTAAAAACTTACTTAAAAGCTCTCAGTTTAGCTCTGTTGAAAAGGTAGTTGGAAAGCCCACTGCAAGTGGGAAATAAGACACCCCCCCTCCCCCTTCTTTTGCATATGAAAAGACCCTTTACACAAACAGGAGCAAGCTGGAGTAGGTACCTGATGGTATTCTCATAAAACTTTGGGGCTTGGTTAGGAGTCTGAAAATCTGAGCAATGTTATTTACAAATAAGCAAAACTATACATTTACAAAAAAAACAAACGTTATGGGCTATATAAATAGATCATCTACAAAACATTTATGCAAAGAAAATATGAGGGTATAACGTCCCTTTAATAATAATAGTGTGTTGTGACAGAAAAGCTCTGCAATGCAATACACGCTCAAAAAATAGTGACTAAAGTGACTTTAGTGACTAACATCTGTGCTGCTGGTCCCCCTGTGAGGATACACACTTTTTGTCTCGCTAAAGTCTTTCAGCTTGCAGTGTGTTTCAAGACATGCCCCTTTTTTCATTATGTGTCAGTGTGTGGAGAACTGAGCAGTCTCCGGAACGATCTACACAAACATAGCAAAGCAGTATTTCTTCTTGACAGGAGGTGCAAAGCAGCTAAGCTACGGTGAAGGAATGTCCCACTGTCGGACCAGTCAACACATTAGATTTGCATAATCAACAAATGCAAGATAACAAGACAATGCAATAGCACTTAGGGCGCAATGTACTAAGGCGTCAATTTTTTCGCACAGACCGTATCGAAATAACCCGCCGGCATTCGCACCATGCGGATGGCACTTCGTTACATGAATGTACTAAAAACCAAGCCGTAAAATTTCGCATCTATTGTGTGTCGAAGACAATCGGATTATTGATAACTTTGAAGCTTCGTTCGGCACGAAAGAGCAAAGTTAAGAAGCAGTCTGCGACCTGATTGGTTTAGTTCTTTACCCACGTGACGATCTAGGTGTCATAATCGAAAAAGCAGACTGGCTGATGCCAATTATAACGCTAGACACAGCTTGGAATGAACCGGTGGCAAAAAAGTGTAAGGCTGCCAACAGTTTTAATAGTCCGGGTATGGCTTGTGAACGCGCTGTCATAGGTTCCAGGTATTCTGCTATTTCATTGTAAAGTTCCATAATAGCTTCTCTGTCCAAACGGAATCTCTGGATAATCTCTCGATCAGAAATGCTTTCCAAACCCATACGTGGAAGGAAAACTCTAGGGACTCTAATTCTTCTACCTCTCCTTCTTTGCAAGTTGTCAACCGGTGCCTGTATAGCCCTTCTTCCTCGAAATTGAATTAATCGGAAAAGAAACATGTGTAAAAGTGTCTCCATCTTCATTCAGTGATCCAAAAACCAATAATGATACAATAGTAGTCTAGTCCTTTCACTTAAGTACTTCTACCTGGCGTCAGGTTGATACCCCCTATAGTTTTCTATTGTATTCGCTACCTAAATGGTCACAAAGCAAATCACGCGAAGTTAGAGTGAAAGTTGGAGCGGACGGATTAGTTGTAACATTCATAATTTCCGATTACAGCGAATTTACGTTCGATCGAACATGTAGTAAGTGGAAAAAGGCTTTGGAACGATCAGTTGCGTAAAATTACGTTCACTGATGAAAATAGTGGTTTTTCGACCCGATCGCAGATTGGTACATACGAGAAGCAGATCGTGAGCAAATTTTGACGCGGAAATTCAGACGGACGGTCACTTCGAAGCTTAGTACATGGCGCCCTTAGTCTGAACTTCAAATGAGTAGTAGATTTTTTTATAACGAATTTCAAAGTTATGTATATTTCCACTCCCCTTGTACCATGTGATAACAATCAGCCAATCACAAATGCATATACGTATAGTGTGAATTCTTGCACATGCTCAGTAGGATCTGGTGACTCAAAAATTGTAAATATAAAAGACTATGCACATTTTTTTTAATGGAAGTATATTGGAAAGTTGTTTAAAATTACATGCTGTATCTGAATCATGAAAATTTAATTTAACCTGAGTGTCCCTGACAGGGAGCTACATGAATCTTATCTTAAATAAACAATTGTGCTGCGGGGTCCACACCAGCCCCCTTCAAAACTAAACAAAGAAATCTTGAGGGACTTAAAGGACCAGTAAACACAGCAGATTTGCATAATCAACAAATGCAAGATAACAAGACAATACAATAGCATTTACTCTGAATTTCAAATGAGTAGTAGATTCTTTTCTAACACATTACAAAGGTATGTATATTTCCACTCCCCCTGTACCATGTGATAGCAATCAGCCAATCACAAATGCATATATGTATAGTCTGAGTTCTTGCACATGCTCAGTAGGAGCTGGTGACTCAAAAAAGTGTAAATATAAAAGACTGTGCACATTTTTTTTAATGGAAGTAAATTGGAAAGTTGTTTAAAATTACATGCTGTATCTGAATCATGAAAATTTAATAAAACCTGAGTTGTATCAGAAATGGTGCGCTTATGAAAAGCCATTTCTTCGGCTCCTTGGCAAGATTCGGAGCTCCGCCCCCCACTGCAGCTACTCCCATTCTCCTCCCTCCTCCTAAATATTCATATTCCCTCTTTAAAGCTGAGTCTCTGTGCTCGTGCATGAGAAACAGCCTCTCCCCCGCCACACGGCTATCTCCACTGCTTCTTCTGCTGATCCAATGCAGCTTTTCACACGCTCCCTCCAATGTCATTATGTTTCAATACATCTAAAAATTAATTGTGCTCTTTGTTAATAAACTAATTACATTTACTGCTGCAAAAAAATGTTTAAATGTTTAATGTTTAAAGAAACAGGTTGTAATATCATCAAATAAAGATTAATCAAAATAATGTTAATGATTCTTTCATATTTCTTTCATTCTCTGGATATCCTTTGTTAAAAAAATTCATTCTCTGGATATCCTTTGTTGAAACAGGTTGGAATATCATCAAATAAAGATTAATAAAAATAATGTTAGTGATTCTTTCATATTTCTTTCATTCTCTGGTTATCCTTTGTTAAAAAAACTTTATTTAAATACTCAAGTACACAAAGAAAGATGTTGCAATATTCATCAAATTAAGATTAAGAAAAATAATGTTTATGATTCTTTCATATTTCTTTCATTCTCTGTATATCCTTTGTTGAAATTCTTTATTTAAATACTCAAGCACATGCACAAACAGGTTGTAATATTCATCAAATAAAGATTAACAAAAAATAATGTTAATGATTCTATCACAATTATTTCATAATACACTAGTGGGAGCTAGCTGAGCACATTTGGTCAGTCAATGACAAGGTATATATTTTTTTAAAGTCGCTTAATGAACAAAGTTTTTCAAATTTACTTCTGTTTGTTTCATTCTCTGTATATCCTTTGATGAAAAAAAAAGAAATAATACAATACTGGGAGCTAGCTGGGCACATTTATTATGGGGTGCAACGCAAGTTTTTTAGCCTCAATGAAAAACTTGTAATGGCTGCGCTATGGAAGTCCCATGAAAAAACTTACGGCTAGATTACGAGTTTTTGTCAGTAAGGCTTGCGGTGCTATCGCTCAGTTCCAGCTCACCGCTCACCTACAAACAATGCTGGTATTAAAGGTTTTTTTCAACCCGGCGTTAGCCTCTAAAAAGTGTGCGGAGAGCAAAATTTAGCTCCACATCTCACCTCAATACTAGCGCTGCTTACGGTAGCGGTGAGCTGGCTAAACGTGCTCGTGCACGATTTCCCCATAGGAAACAATGGGGCAGATTCGGCTGAAAAAAAAAACCTAACACATGCAAAAAAGCAGCTTTCAGCTCCTAACGCAGCCCCATTGTTTCCTATGGGGAAATACATTTTATGTCTACACCTTACACCCTAAAATGAACCCCGAGTCTAAACACCCCTAATCTTACACTTATTAACCCCTAATCTGCCGCCCCCGACATCGCCGCCACCTGCATTATATTATTAACCCCTAATCTGCTGCCCCCAACATCGCCGACACCTACATTATAGTTATTAACCCCTAATCTGCCTCCCAACGTCGCCGCAACTATATTAAATTTATTAACCCCTAATCTGCTGCCGCCGCCAACGTCGCCACCACTATACTAAAGTTATTAACCCCTAACCTAAGTCTAACCCTAACCCTAACACTCCCCTAACTTAAATATAATTTAAATACATCTAAATAAATTTACTAGTATATTAACTACATTATTCCTATTTAAAACTAAATACTTACCTATAAAATAAACCCTAAGCCATCTACAATATAACTAATAGTTACATTTGTATCTATCTTAGGTTTTATTTTTATTTTACAGGCAACTTTGTATTTATTTTAACTAGGTACAATAGTTATTAAATAGTTATCAACTATTTAATAACTACCTAGCCACCCAGACACCCACCACCCACACACCCAACCCTACTCTAAAACTCACCCAATACCCACTTAATAAAACCTAACACTAACCCCTTGAAGATCACCCTACCTTGAGACGTCTTCACCCAGCCGGGCAGAAGTGTTCATCCGATCCGGGCAGAAGAGGACCTCCAGACGACCAGAAGTCTTCATCCAGGCGGCATCTTATATCCTCATCCATCCGGAGCAGAGCGGGTCCATCTTGAAGCCAGTCAGCGCGGAGCATCCATCCAGACTGACGACTACCCGACGAATGACGATTCCTTTAAATGACGTCATCGAAGATGGCATCCGTTGAATTCTGATTGGCTGATAGGATTCTATCAGCCAATCGAAATTAAGGTAGGAAAAATCCTATTGGCTGATGCAATCAGCCAATAGAATTGAGCTCGCATTCTATTGGCTGATTGGAACAGCCAATAGAATGCGAGCTCAATCCTATTGGCTGATTGGATTAGAATTCTATTCTAATTTCGAATATAATGCTTATAGCACTTATAGATAATTAATAGAGGGTTCATTTCTAATTTAAATTCAAAATTAAACAACAGTCATAACTATATATTTTAGCTAGGTAGTTAGTAAATAGTTAATAACTATTTAATAACTATTCTACCTAGTTAAAATAAATACAAACTTGCCTGTAAAATAAAAATAAACCCTAAGATAGCTACAATGTAACTATTATTTATATTGTAGCTAGCTTAGGGTTTATTTTATAGGTAAGTATTTAGTTTTAAATAGGAATTATTTAGGTAATGATAGTAAGTTTTATTTAGATTTATTTTAATTATATTTAAGTTAGGGGGTGTTAGGGTTAGGGTTAGACTTAGGTTTAGGGGTCAATACATTTAGTATAGTGGCGTCGACATTGAGGGCGGCAGATTAGGGGTTAATAAATGTAGGTAGGTGGCGGTGATGTTAGGGACGGCAGATTAGGGGTTAATAATATTTAACTAATGTTTGCGAGGCGGGAGTGCGGCGGTTTAGGGGTTAATATGTTTATTATAGTGTGGCGATGTCCGGAGCGGTAGTTTAGGGGTTAATAAGTATAATGTAGGTGGCGACGATGTCGGGGGCGGCAGATTAGGGGTTAATAAGTGTAAGATTAGGGGTGTTTAGACTCGGGGTTCACGTTAGGGTGTTAGGTGTAAACATAACTTTTATTTTCCCATAGGAATCAATTCTCTGCGTTACTGAGTTTTACGCTGCTTTTTTGCAGGTATTAGACTTTTCTCAGCCGGCTCTTCCCATTGATTCCTATGGGGAAATCGTGCACAAGCACGTACGACCAGCTCACCGCTGACTAAAGCAGCGCTGGTATTGGAGTGCGGTAAGGAGCACAATTTTGCTCAACGCCCACTTCTTGCCTTTTAACGCCGGGTTTGTAAAAACCTGTAATACCAGCGCTGCAGGTAAGTGAGCGGTGAGAGAAAACTGCTCGTTAGCACCGCATAGCCTCTAAACCCGTAATCTGGCCGTATATTAGCAAAGATGTGTTCATTTCGAATTATAATTTGAATTCAAATTTGACATCTTTGTTAATATACAGCTAGATTACGAGTTTGGCGTTATGAGTGAAAAAGCAGCGTTATGCTTCATAACGCTGCTTTTTCCCAAACGCCGCTATTACAAGTCTTGTTGGTATAGGTGTACCGCACACCTTTTTGGTCGTCACGCAACGTCAGTACCGCACTTTTAAAAAATTCATTTTTCAATGGGACTTCCATAGTGCCGGTATTACGAGTTTGCCTGGGAGGCCAAACAGTGAGCGGTACACTCTATAACCACAAGATTCATACCGCCATCTAAAGTCAGCAGTTATGAGTTTTACGTTACAAAGCTGTAGCATAAAACTAGTGATGTCGTGAATAGTTCGCCGGCGAATAGTTCCCGGCGAACATAGCATGTTCGCGTTCGCCACGGACGGCGAACATATGCGATGTTCGGTCCGCCCCCTATTACTCATCATTGAGTAAACTTTGACCCTATACCTCACAGTCAGAAGACACATTCCAGCCAATCAGCAGCAGACCCTTGCTCCCAGACCCTCCCACCTCCTGGACAGCATCCATTTTAGATTCATTCGGAAGCTGCATTCTTAGTGAGAGGAGGGACAGTGTAGCTGCTGCTGATTTAATAGGGAAATCGATAGCTAGGCTAGTGTATTTAGTGTCCACTACAGTCCTGAAGGACTCATCTGATCTCTGCTGTAAGGACAGCACCCCAAAAAGCCCTTTTTAGGGCTAGAAAATCAGTCTGCTTTTTTTTTTTCTGTGTAATCTAATTACAGTTGCCTGCCTGCCAGCGTGTGTGTCAGGCTCACAGCGTATACTGTGCCCACTTGCCCAGTGCCACCACTCATATCTGGTGTAACAGTAGTGTACATTTAAAAAAAACAACACTTTTTTGACTGTGAAATAATAGCAGACAGCTGCCAGTACCCAAGAAGGCCGCCAATAAGGCAGATGGGGAGGGTTAGAGAGCTGTTTTGGGAGGATCAGGGAGGTTGGGGGCTAAGGGGGGATGCTACACCACAGCATATGTAAATATGCTAAAAAAAAAAACATTAGAAAAAATTAAAAACCTTTTATTTTAGTACTGGCCGACTTTCTGCCAGTACTTAAGATGGCGGGGACAATTGTGGGGTGGGGGAGGGAAGGGAACTGTTTAGGAGGGATCAGGGGGTCTGATGTGTCAGGTGGGAGGCTGATCTCTACACTAAAGCTAAAATTAAACCTGCAAGCTCCCTACAAACTACCTAATTAACCCCTTCACTGCTAGCCATAATAGACATGTGATGCGCAGCAGCATTTAGCGGCCTTCTAATTACCAGAAAGCAACGCCAAAGTCATATATGTCTGCTATTTCTGAACAAAGGGGATCCCAGAGAAGCATTTACAACCATTTGTGCCATAATTACACAAGCTGTTTGTAAATAATTTCAGTGAGAAACCTAAAATTGTGAAAAAATTTAAGTTTTTTTTAAATTTGATCGCATTTGGCAGTGAAATGGTGGCATTAAATATACCAAAATGGGCCTAGATCAATACTTTGGGTTGTCTACTACACTACACTTAAGCTAAAATTAACTCTACAAGCTCCCTACATGCTCCCTAATTAACCCCTTCACTGCTGGGCATAAAACACGTGTGGTGCGCAGTGGCATTTAGCAGCCTTCTAATTACCAAAAAGCAACGCCAAAGCCATATAAGTCTGCTATTTCTGAACAAAGGGGATCCCAGAGAAGCATTTACAACCATTGATGCCATAATTGCATAAGTTGTTTGTAAATAATTTCTGTGAGAAACCTAAAGTTTGTGAAAAAGTGAACAATTTTTTTTTATTTGATCGCATTTGGCGGTGAAATGGTGGCATTAAATATACCAAAATGGGCCTAGATCAATACTTTGGGTTGTCTACTACACTACACTTAAGCTAAAATTAACTCTACAAGCTGCCTACATGCTCCCTAATTAACGCCTTCACTGCTGGGCATAAAACACAAGTGGTGCGCAGTGGCATTTAGCAGCCTTCTAATTACCAAAAAGCAACGCCAAAGCCATATAAGTCTGCTATTTCTGAACAAAGGGGATCCCAGAGAAGCATTTACAACCATTTATGCCATAATTGCATAAGTTGTTTGTAAATAATTTCTTTGAGAAACCTAAAGTGTGTGAAAAAGTGAAAAAAAAATGTTTTTATTTGATCGCATTTGGCGGTGAAATTGTGGCATTAAATATACCAAAATGGGCCTAGATCAATACTTTGGGTTGTCTACTACACTACACTAAAGCTAAAATTAACTCTATAAGCTGCCTACATGCTCCCTAATTAACCCCTTCACTGCTGGGCATAAAACACGTGTGGTGCGCAGTGGCATTTAGCAGCATTCTAATTACCAAAAAGCAATGCCAAAGCCATATAAATCTGCTATTTCTGAACAAAGGGGATCCCAGAGCAGCAGTTACAACCATTTATGCCATAATTGCATAAGTTGTTTGTAAATAATTTCTGTGAGAAACCTAAAGTTTGTGAAAAAGTGAACAATTTTTTTTTTATTTGATCGCATTTGGCGGTGAAATGGTGGCATTAAATATACCAAAATGGGCTTAGATCAATACTTTGGGTTGTCTACTACACTACACTTAAGCTAAAATTAACTCTACAAGCTCCCTACATGCTCCCTAATTAACCCCTTCACTGCTGGGCATAAAACATGTGTGGTGCGCAGTGGCATTTAGCAGCCTTCTAATTACCAAAAAGCAACGCCAAAGCCATATAAGTCTGCTATAATGGCATGTCTGGCACACAGTGTTGTGGCAAGGGTCCATCTGACCTATGATACCTGGTCTGCAAAGCATGGTCAGGGCAGGTATATCACCTACACTGCGCACTGTGAAGCAGGCGTAACCCTTACACTACCTGATCGAGACAACATCATACCTGATGTTTTAAAGCACGTTATTCCAAACAATTTAGGAATGTTAGGTGATTTATGCCCTTTATGGATTAAAACCAGACTCTGCATCAACTATGTAATTTTCCATGGGAGTTTTGCCATGGATCCCCCTCCGGCATGCCACAGTCCAGGTGTTAGTCCCCTTGAAACAACTTTTCCATCACTATTGTGGCCAGAAAGAGTCCCTGTGGGTTTTAAAATTCGCCTGCCTATTGAAGTCTATGGCGGTTTGCCAGGTTCGCCGGTTCGTGAGCATTTAAAATTTTAGGTTTGCGACATCACTACATAAAACTCATAACTAAAGTGTTACAAAGTACACTAACACCCTTCACTGCTAGCCATAATACACATGTGATGCACAGCAGCATTTAGCGGCCTTCTAATTACCAGAAAGCAACGCCAAAGTCATATATGTCTGCTATTTCTGAACAAAGGGGATCCCAGAGAAGCATTTACAACCATTTGTGCCATAATTGCATAAGTTGTTTGTAAATAATTTCTGTGAGAAACCTAAAATTGTAAAAAAAAAATTAAGTTTTTTTTAAATTTGATCGCATTTGGCGGTGAAATGGTGGCATTAAATATACCAAAATGGGCCTAGATCAATACTTTGGTTTGTCTACTACACTACACTTAAGCTAAAATTAACTCTACAAGCTCCCTACATGCTCCCTAATTAACCCCTTCACTGCTGGACATAAAACACGTGTGGTGCGCAGTGGCATTTAGCAGCCTTCTAATTACCAAAAAGCAACGCCAAAGCCATATAAGTCTGCTATTTCTGAACAAAGGGGATCCCAGAGAAGCATTTACAACCATTTATGCCATAATTGCATAAGTTGTTTGTAAATAATGTCTGTGAGAAACCTAAAGTTTGTGAAAAGTGAACAATTTTTTTTTATTTGATCGCATTTGGCGGTGAAATGGTGGCATTAAATATACCAAAATGGGCCTAGATCAATACTTTGGGTTGTCTACTACACTACACTTAAGCTAAAATTAACTCTACAAGCTCCCTACATGCTCCCTAATTAACCCCTTCACTGCTGGACATAAAACACGTGTGGTGCGCAGTGGCATTTAGCAGCCTTCTAATTACCAAAAAGCAACGCCAAAGCCATATAAGTCTGCTATTTCTGAACAAAGGGGATCCCAGAGAAGCATTTACAACCATTTGTGCCATAATTGCATAAGTTGTTTGTAAATAATGTCTGTGAGAAACCTAAAGTTTGTGAAAAGTGAACAATTTTTTTTTATTTGATCGCATTTGGCGGTGAAATGGTGGCATTAAATATACCAAAATGGGCCTAGATCAATACTTTGGGTTGTCTACTACACTACACTTAAGCTAAAATTAACTCTACAAGCTCCCTACATGCTCCCTAATTAACCCCTTCACTGCTGGACATAAAACACGTGTGGTGCGCAGTGGCATTTAGCAGCCTTCTAATTACCAAAAAGCAACGCCAAAGCCATATAAGTCTGCTATTTCTGAACAAAGGGGATCCCAGAGAAGCATTTACAACCATTTGTGCCATAATTGCATAAGTTGTTTGTAAATAATGTCTGTGAGAAACCTAAAGTTTGTGAAAAGTGAACAATTTTTTTATATTTGATCGCATTTGGCGGTGAAATGGTGGCATTAAATATACCAAAATGGGCCTAGATCAATACTTTGGGTTGTCTACTACACTACACTTAAGCTAAAATTAACTCTACAAGCTCCCTACATGCTCCCTAATTAACCCCTTCACTGCTGGACATAAAACACGTGTGGTGCGCAGTGGCATTTAGCAGCCTTCTAATTACCAAAAAGCAACGCCAAAGCCATATAAGTCTGCTATTTCTGAACAAAGGGGATCCCAGAGAAGCATTTACAACCATTTGTGCCATAATTGCATAAGTTGTTTGTAAATAATTTCTGTGAGAAACCTAAAATTGTAAAAAAAAAATTAAGTTTTTTTTAAATTTGATCGCATTTGGCGGTGAAATGGTGGCATTAAATATACCAAAATGGGCCTAGATCAATACTTTGGTTTGTCTACTACACTACACTTAAGCTAAAATTAACTCTACAAGCTCCCTACATGCTCCCTAATTAACCCCTTCACTGCTGGACATAAAACACGTGTGGTGCGCAGTGGCATTTAGCAGCCTTCTAATTACCAAAAAGCAACGCCAAAGCCATATAAGTCTGCTATTTCTGAACAAAGGGGATCCCAGAGAAGCATTTACAACCATTTATGCCATAATTGCATAAGTTGTTTGTAAATAATGTCTGTGAGAAACCTAAAGTTTGTGAAAAGTGAACATTTTTTTTTTATTTGATCGCATTTGGCGGTGAAATGGTGGCATTAAATATACCAAAATGGGCCTAGATCAATACTTTGGGTTGTCTACTACACTACACTTAAGCTAAAATTAACTCTACAAGCTGCCTACATGCTCCCTAATTAACCCCTTCACTGCTGGGCATAAAATACGTGTGGTGCGCAGTGGCATTTAGCAGCCTTCTAATTACCAAAAAGCAACGCCAAAGCCATATAAGTCTGCTATTTCTGAACAAAGGGGATCCCAGAGAAGCATTTACAACCATTTATGCCATAATTGCATAAGTTGTTTGTAAATAATTTCTGTGAGAAACCTAAAGTTTGTGAAAAAGTGAACAATTTGTTTTTATTTGATCGCATTTGGCGGTGAAATGGTGGAATTAAATATACCAAAATGATCCCAGATCAATACTTTGGGTTGTCTACTACACTACACTTAAGCTAAAATTAACTCTACAAGCTGCCTACATGCTCCGTAATTAACCCCTTTACTGGTACGCAGTGGCATTTAGCAGCCTTCTAATTACCAAAAAGCAACGCCAAAGCCATATAAGTCTGCTATTTCTGAACAAAGGGGATCCCAGAGAAGTATTTACAACCATTTATGCCATAATTGCATAAGTTGTTTGTAAATAATTTCTTTGAGAAACCTAAAGTTTGTGAAAAAGTGAACATTTTTTTTTTAATTTGATCGCATTTGGCGGTGAAATTGTGGCATTAAATATACCAAAATGGGCCTAGATTAATACTTTGGGTTGTCTACTACACTACACTTAAGCTAAAATTAACTCTACAAGCTCCCTACATGCTCCCTAATTAACCCCTTCACTGCTGGGCATAAAACATGTGTGGTGCGCAGTGGCAATTAGCAGCCTTCTAATTACCAAAAAGCAACGCCAAAGCCATATAAGTCTGCTATAATGGCATGTCTGGCACACAGTGTTGGGGCAAGGGTCCATCTGACCACTGATACCTGGTCTGCAAAGCATGGTCAGGGCAGGTATATCACCTACACTGCGCACTGTGAAGCAGGCGTAACCCTTACACTACTTGATCGATACAACATCATACCTGATGTTTTAAAGCACGTTATTCCAAACAATTTAGGAATGTTAGGTGATTTATGCCCTTTATGGATTAAAACCAGACTCTGCATCAACTATGTAATTTTCCATGGGAGTTTTGCCATGGATCCCCCTCCGGCATGCCACAGTCCAGGTGTTAGTCCCCTTGAAACAACTTTTCCATCACTATTGTGGCCAGAAAGAGTCCCTGTGGGTTTTAAAATTCGCCTATTGAAGTCTATGGCGGTTTGCCCGGTTCGCTGGTTCGCGAGCATTTGCGGAATTTTAGGTTTGCGACATCACTACATAAAACTCATAACTAAAGTGTTACAAAGTACACTAACACCCATAAACTACTTATTAACCCCTTAACGGAGGCCCTCCCGCATCACAAATACTAAATTAAACTAAATTTATTAACCCCTAATCTGCCGCTCTGGACATCGCCGCCACTATTAAAATATATTTACATCGTCGCCGCTATAATAAACCTATTAACCCCTAAACCGCCACCCTCCTGCATCGCAAACACTACTTAAATATTATTAACGCCCTAATCTGCCGTCCGCCCACACCGCCGCTATAATAAACCTATTAACCACTAAACCTCAACCCTAACCTTAATGTAACCCTAAGCATAAGTAACCCTAACACCCCCTAACTTAAATATAATTAAAATAAATCTAAATAAACCTTACAATTATTACCTAAATAATTCCTATTTAAACTAAATACAAACTTACCTGTAAAAAAAACCTAAGCAAGCGGGCAGAAGTCTTCATCCAGACGGCATCTTCTATCTTAAAGACTTCTGGCCGCTTGGATGAAGACTTCTGCCCGCTTGGATGAAGACTTCTGCCGGCTTCGATGAGGACTTCTGCTCGCTTGGATGAGTACTTCGCTGGCTTGATGAGAATGGGTGTCCGGTCTTCGAAAACTGTAAGTGGATCGTCGGGGGTTAGTGTTAGGTTTTTTTAAGGGTTTATTGGGTGGGGGGGTTTTTAGCTTAGGGTTTGGGCACCGTGAAAGAGCTAAATGCCCTTTTAAGGGCAATGCCCATCCAAATGCCCTTTTCAGGGCAATGGTTAGCATAGGTATTTTTAGACAGAGTTTTATTTGGGGAGTTTGGTTGGGTGGGTAGTGGGTTTTACTGTTAGGGGGGTGTTTGTAATTTTTATTGCCAGGTAAAAGAGCTGTTATCTTTGGGGCAATGCCCCGCAAAAGGCCCTTTTAAGGGCTATTGGCAGTTTAGTGTCGGCTACGGGTTTTATTATTTTTGGGGGAGCTTTTTTATTTTGATAGGGCTATTAGATTAGGAGTAATTTGTTGTTTTTTTTATAAAATTTTGTTTTTTATTTTGTGTAATTTAATGTTTTTTGTTGTTTTTTTTAATTTAGATAATTGTATTTGATTAATTTAATTTTTTTATTTGATTGTAATGTTAGGTTTTATTGTAAGGCAGGTTAGGTTTTATTTTACAGGTACATTTTTATTTATTTTAACTAGGTACTAACTAGTCTACCTAGTTAAAATAAATACAAACTTATAAGTAAAATAAAAATAAAACCTAAGATAGCTACAATATTAGTTGTTTTGTAGCTAGCTTAGGTTTTTTTACAGGTAAGTTTGTATTTAGTTTTAAATAGGAATTATTTAGGTAATAATTGTAAGGTTTGTTTAGATTTATTTTAATTATATTTAAGTTAGGGGGTGTTAGGGTTAGGGTTAGACTTATGCTTAGGGTTACATTGTTAGGGTTAGGTTTAGGGGTTAATATATTTATGTAGTGTTATTGATGTGGGAGGTCAGAGGTTTAGGGGTTAATAACTTTAGTATAGTAGTGGCGACATTGGGGGCAGCAGATTAGGGGTTAATAAGTGTAGTTAGGTGGCGGCGATGTTAGGGGCGGCAGATTAGGGGTTAATAACTGTAATGTAGGTGGTGGCGATGTTAGGGGCAGCAGATTAGGGGTGTTTAGCACTCAAAACTCGTAATCTATCTGATAGTTATTATGGTGTGTCACGGATACCAGGCTGCAAGGGTTAAACCTCCACCCCCTACCACCTACCCCCCTCTTGTTTCTCCCCGGATTTGAGCTGATGGGAGCATTCGTGATCTTCCAGCCCTTTGCTGTAATTTTATGTTTGAACATTGTCTTGAAAGAGCTGGTCTCTGACCGTCACATCCCTCTTTGGCCGGCCGGGCCCCTGGAACTGCCGGTCAGCCGCATCATCCTGCATCCATGGGGGCCTTTACCTCCAGGCGCTCCAGCGGCTCCTTGTCCTAGAGCTCCGCTCTCTTTGGGAGTGGTACCCCTTGGGAACCAAGCAAGCTCCCTGTGGAACTGTGGATTCCGAGCCCTGTACACCTAATACCCCTTCAGCTGGCCGGGCCCGTGGCAGGGTTGGCTTCAAGTCAAATTAATGCTGTGGAATGCTGTGCCCCCTCAAAAAAATGATATGATCATCTGCTTTAAAAATCATAAATAAAATAATGAATTGTTATGTAATTCTGCATGATGGGGGCGGAGTTAGCTGCCGAACTGTGAGGTCGCATCACGCATCTGCAAGGAGCTCCGTGCCTTAACCTCTTATTTGGAATTGGAAGTTAATTAGAGACTTTTTGGACTTGTTTTTAAGCCTATTAATTTTACCTAACTATTGTGAGTTACTCATTTTCTTAAACAATAGACCATGATAAGAATATGATTGTATCATATAAATATAAGTTTATAAATGGCTACTGGCCGGGCCTAAGATCACAGTGCACTTTTGAGGCATCGATAGAAGCCAGTAGCCATTTATAGACTTATATTTATATGATACAATCATATTCTTATAGGTTCACAGTACATAGGTTGTATTAAGTAGCCTAATATCCGTTAGTTATTGCGAAACAGGTATAGCTAAATCTAATCTACAAAATTACCAGTACCTAAAAACCTCACTGCTATTGCAAACAAAGGGGTTAATTGCATTGGCGGGTTTGGGGTGCATGGCTGTTTAGGGGACATGATTGAGATTTGAGAATAAGTTTAAGGGTTTTGGATCATGGGGATTAAGGGGTGAATTGTTTTTAAGGAGCTATTGCACTGGGGGGTCTCAAGTTTAATGGCTCTGTTTTAGTGCACTGCATAGGAATTAGACTTCATTCTTTTACCTAGTGATTTAGCACATATAATAGTGGGGGGATAAGCCAGCCAGAAGCTACACTTTCCTGCGGAATATGTAGGTCTGCTCTTAATTTGACTCTCATACATGCTTTATAAATGCATGCCCCCCTCATGAAAAAAATGCCCCCCCCCCATTTCATTCATTCTGGAGCCCACCCTGGCCCCTAGAACTGCCGGTCGGCCGCATCATCCCAGATTCCCCTGTGTCCTTTAACCCAGGTCGCTCCAGTGGCCCCTTGTCCCAGAGCTCCGCTCTTTTGGAGATTGATACCCCTTGTGGAGGACCAGAGGTGGGGTGATTACCAAGAGTGAGCTCCCTTGGGGACTGGATGTTCTGGACCCCCCCTCAACACCCATTTCCCAGTGGCCTTCCCGGTGTACGTTCAATCACCCATAACTCTAACCCCCAGCCATGGACTGTAGCAGCTGAGGACAAAGGGATTTCCAACGACACCCTGGAAGTGTCGCTACTCCCCCGGTATCACCCCAGATACACCATCACTGTACCACTGGACACTAGGGGACATGGGACTCTATGGATGTGGCTAGGAAGAGTATGGGGAGAGAAAAAAACAGTCAGAATTATCTGGCAGGAGTATTGGGCATTAAAACATATAAAAGTAAATTTAGCCTTTCAATTGCTTTCTAAAGCATATTTCTGTAGGACATTTTATGGCAATAAGATTCCTAAGAAATAGCTTTTCACATGGTCAGGAAGAGTATGGGGAGAGTAAAAACCATGAGAATGGTCTGGAAGGAGTGTTGAGCACTCTTGGAAAGCAGATGCAATTCCCTTTAACCCTTGTATGGCAATATTCTTCTTATGAGATTGTGTTTCCTGTGGCCAGGAAGAGTATGGGGAGAGAAAAAACAGTCAAAATGATCTGGCAGTAGTATTGGGTATTCAAGTAAAAGATATAAAACTTATTTTAACCCTTCAATTGCTTTCTAAAGCATATTTCTGGGTGAAACCAAATTTTGTGGAAATAAGATTCCTATGAAATAGCGTTTCCCATGGCCAGGAAGAGTATGGGGAAAGTAAAAACCGTGAGAATGGTCTGGCAGGAATGTTGATCATTCATGGAAAGCAAATACAAGTCAGTTTAACCCTTGAATTGCTCTATAAATCATACTTCTGGTGGAAAGCAAATTGTATGTCAATAGGCTTCTTATGAGATTGTGTTTCCCGTGGCCAGGAAGAGTATGGGGATAGAAAAAAACAGGGAGGCTGGCAGGAGTTATGGACACTCAAGGAAAGTGGATGCAATTGAATTGATGTATAAACCATATTTGGGGGGAAACCAAATTGTATAGAAATAGGCTTCTTATGAGATAAAATTTCCGTGGCCAGGAAAAGTATGGGGAGAGAAAATACAGTAAAAATGGTCTGGCAGGAGTGTTGAGCACTCATGGAAAAAGAGATACAACTCAGTTCAGCCATTGAATTGTTGGATAAACCATATTTTAAAAAATGTGTTCATTAGACAGCTTTAAATAAATATATACCTTGTCATTGACTCAACAAATGTGCTCAGCTAGCTCCCACTAGTGTATTACTTTATTTTGTCTAAAAGGATATACAGAAAATGAAACAAACATGATAACAGAAGTAAATTGGAAAGACGTTTGTTCATTAGGCAGCTTTACAAATATATGCCTTGTCATTGACTCAACAAATGTGCCCAGCTAGCTCCCAGTAGTGTATTATTTCTTTTTTTAATCAAAGGATATACAGAGAATGAAACAAACATGATAACAGAATTAAATTGGAAACACGTTTGTTGATTACGCAGCTTAACAAAATTATGCCTTGTCATTTAATTAAATAAATGTGCTCAGCTAGCTCCCAGTAGTGTATTACTTTGTTTGTTTTTTTTAACCAAAAGATATACAGAGAATGAAATAAAAGCGGTAACTGAAGTAAATTAGAAAAACTTTGTTCATTAGGCGGCCTAAAAAATATATATGCCTTGTCATTGACTAACAAAATGTTATAAGATAGCTAATAGTAGTGTACTACTTCATATATTTTTCAACAAAGGATATCCAGAGAATGAAAGAAATATGAAAGAATCATTAACATTATTTTGATTAATCTTTATTTGATGAATATTACAATCTGTTTCTTCGTGTACTTGAGTATTTAAATAAAGTTTTTTCAACAAAGGATATCCAGAGAATAAAAAAATATGAAAGAATCATTAACATTATTTTTATTAATCTTTATGGCTGAATATTACAACCTGTTTCTTCATGTACTGGAGAATTTAAATAAAGTTTTTTCAACAAAGGATATCCAGAGAATGAAAGAAATATGAAAGAATGATTAACATTTTTTTCTGTTAATCTTTATTGGATGAATATTACAACCTGTTTGTTCGTGTACTGGAGTATTTAAATAAAGTTTTTTCAACAAAGGATATCCAGAGAATGAAAGAAATATGAAAGAATGATTAGCAATTTTTTTTGTTAATCTTTATTCGATGAATATTACAACCTGTTTCTTCGTGTACTCGAGTATTTAAATAAAGTTTTTCAACAAAGGATATCCAGAGAATGAAAATTTTCAACAAAGGATATCCAGAGAATGAAAGAAATATTAAAGAATCATTAACATTATTTGTATTAATCTTTATTTGATGATATTACAACCTGTTTCTTCATGTACTGGAGTATTTAAATAAAGTTTTTCAACAAAGGATATCCAGAGAAGGAAAGAAATATGAAAGAATCTTTAACATTTTTTTAATTAATCTTTATTTGATGCTATTACAACCTTTTTCTTCTTGTACTGAAGTATTTAAATAAAGTTTTTCAACAAAGGATATCCAAAGAATGAAAGAAATATAAAGAATCATTAACATTATTTTGATTAATCTTTATTTGATGATATTACAACCTGTTTCTTTAAACATTAACACATTTTTTTGCAGCAGTAAATGTAATTAGTTTATTAACAAAGAGCACAATGAATTTGAGATGTATTGAAACATAATGACATTGGAGGGAGCGTGTGAAAAGCTGCATTGGATCAGCAGAAGAAGCAGTGGAGATAGCCGAGTGGCGGGGGAGAGGCTGTTTCTCATGCACGAGCACGGAGACTCAGCTTTAAAGAGGGAATATGAATATTTAGGAGGAGGGAGGAGAATGGGAGTAGCTGCAGTGGGGGGGCGGAGCTCCGAATCTTGCCAAGGAGCCAAAGAAACGGCTTTTCATAAGCGCACCATTTCTGATACAACACCGTCCCCCCACTCCAGTCCCCCTGCAAGGCTAAAATTGTTCTTCCATGACAGAGAGGATCTGTATAATAAAGGGAAATAACAATTAGTGACTCACAAGTTGTAGGTAGAAGTGGAGCTGACAGGTTACACTCAGATGAATTCAGTAGAACTCGAGTGATTACCGCTCCCTTCCCCTCCCCAAGTAATGCTCAGATAATGACATAATAATGTAGATTTTATTGAACATTTTAAAATAAAAACATAATTGTTCAAAAAATATACAGTATATAAGGAATACAAATGAATAATTCAGACAAAGTTGATACAGAACAGTGTGAGCTTTGGCAAACACACACAGGACTGCAGGAAATGTAAACTGGAGCGGATGCAAGTAAAGCCGGTGACGTAACACAATGCAGTAGCTGTCTCAAAGTGCGCATGTGTAGAGTGTGTGCGCTCCTTCAAACAGAACCTAGGTTTCCCTCAGTGATTGGATGGCATTAGTTATACAGTGGGTTTTCCTATTCAGAAACCTTAAAATTGTCCTTACTTTGTACTTTTTAGATATTAAACATTTTTTTTTTGCGTTTAAAGTGTCAGTAAACCTCAAAAATAATGTTATATTAGCGCAAACTTTATAAACCATAATATTCCCTTTGAATTTTTTAAAACAACGGCTGTTTTACAGTCCCGCTCTCTGTGCTCTTCTGAGCGGGTCTGTTTTTTTCACACAGCGCATCGGGCCAGATGTATAATCACAGCCTGGCCCGACTGCGCCATAACACTAAGTGCACCTCGCTCCTGCTCTGTCTGACAGCAGGGAATATTATGTTTTATAAAGGGAATATTATGTTTTATAAAGGGAATATTATGTTTTATAAAGGGAATATTATGTTTTATAAAGTTTGCGCTAATATAATGTTATATAATTCTGCACTATGTGCAGAATTATATAACATTATTTTTGAGGTTTACTGTCCCTTTAATGTCCCTTTGATATTTGTTAATATTTAATATTTAATATTTCAAGAACGCGCATTGAAGTTAGCAATTCTTCATGTACGCTAACCCAACAACGTTAGACCTAAAATGTGAAACTCGATACACACTATGCATATTTTCCATTTCTATGTTATTCACATAGAAAATATTGTACTTTTTATTAAATATATATATGATAATGTTAATGTAAAAAAGATATCTATACCTATACTGTATATCTATACGAATATACAGGTGTAGATAAATATAGATGTATATTGACATATATTTATAATAAAAATTACTCTGTTTTGTATGTGAAGAATACTGGAGCGTGAACTATTCATAACTCCTGTCAGATTAGCGCGCGGATATAGTTTTTTTTTAGTTTGCGATTTCCATTGGCCTCTATACAGAGAATACATTAACGTGGTCACTATATTTGGTTAGTGCATGTTGGGTTTTGCATGCGTGCAAACTTTTACTTTCAACTCGTAATATGTGCGCTAACCGATGCACACAAAAAAACCTCAGTCTAGCAAAGTTTACCCTCAAATTGGAGCACTAAATAGCATTCCACTCATTATCTAGCCCTTAATCAAGTGACTTAAACAATTCTTGTTTACCTTTTATAGTCACAAATATTTTTGTTAGGTCATTCCTGTTAAACTAGTTTTATCTGTCGCCAATAACTATAGGTAAATCAGGAATCTGGTAATAATATTTAAATTTTCTTATTTTTTTTTTTTTGAGATTATTAGTTTACCTGATTTTTGCCAGCTAAGCTGAGAATTTAAATAAAGATTTCTGTTTCTATATTAAACATGAAAGCTTCTGCAAATAAAATAATTTAGTGACTGTTTTCATTAGTTCTAACCTGATAATCATTAAATTGATGTAGTGACGTATGCTTATTGATTTATTGTATTCAATTATTGATTATTATTTCCAAATAATTATTTTAATGAACTATGTTTGTGTATTGATCTGGTCTCAGTTTAATTAATAGATATATCAAAACAAAAAGGATTCAAGTTCCAGATTACGAGTGGAGCGCTATTCATCACTCCACGCTATCTCCGATATAAGTAAGCTTTTTGCGGGCATTGGGTGACTCCCATATTACAAGTTGAAAGTAAAAAGTTTTTGCACAAGTGCTAACCTGAAGCGAGCAAAAAGCTGAATTTAGAATTAGAGATGGGCAAATGTGCTGAAAGTGTAATTTGTTTGGTAGAACGAATAGTACTGTGGAAATTCGTTTTGGACAATCGAATGTTGATAAGAAAGAAAATCCATTATGTGCCGCATCTATTAAAAGGCGAGCAGACAGCTTCTAAACTTGCAAAGCTGTACGACCCGCTTTCGCTGCATACGGGAAGCGGATCAGTTGATCCGCTGGCCTGTATGTTTCATTACATATTCCGATGAGTGTGTAATGCCCGCCCCTTCAATCTCACAAGTGGGCATGTTAATTACAGAGAGCTAGTAAGCTCTCTCTGATTTCTCTATGCAACCTCTGAGGTTGCGAGGAGTGTAAGAAGCAGCAGTCTAATAACCGCTGCTTCTTACATAGCAGGAAGCAGGCCCGAAATATCAGAACCTGCCCCGCAAGGGCTCCAGAGCAGTTCTCACTGCTTCGTACATGGAGTCCTAAAATTTGATAATCGAATGTTACTTTCATTTTCGAATGTTCATAATGAATTGAATATCCACATTTGAATATCCACATTCAATATTTCATGTAGTAGGGAAATTAGTAAATTGATACATAATAGATACAAATATATCAATTGGAATGTTTCTATTTTGAATATTGCATAATTCGAATATTACATTTAAAGAGAACGTTAGAAGTACTATTAAAAATATATATATTCAAATTTTTTAATTTGAATATTGCATAATTTGAATATTACATTTAAAGAGAGCATTAGAAATACTATTACAAATATACATATTCGAATTTTTAAAATCGAATATTGCATAATTCGAATACAATTTTCAGAAAAATTCTAATTGAATATTACATTTAAAGATAGCATTAGAAATATTATTGCATAAAACAAATTTTGGAATGCTGTACAAACATTAGAAATTTGAAACAAATTAACAAATTTGTTAAAATTTGTTTCAATTTTCGAATGTTGCAGAACATTCGCCCATCCCTACTTAGAATATTGCAACTGTGTTAATGTATATTCCCCCATTGACTTTAAAAGAGCACCAAAAGTGGGGAAAAAACAACCAACAAGTAAGGCAACCAGATCACATTTTCTCAAGTGCACTAACCTGGCATGAAATATTAATATTTCACATTCTAATGTTCTTGAAATAGCAGAAAATGTTTTATTAATTCATACATATTTCTACATATATCTGATTTTTAAAATCTATCTATCTATCTATCTCTATATAATATATAGAGATAGATAGATAGATAGATAGATATATATATATATATATATATATATATATATATATATATATATATGCAGCCAAAAGAAAATGCACTCTCAGGAATTTCATAAACAAGTTACTTTTATTTACTTGTTTATGAAAGTCCTGAGAGTGCATTTTCTTTTGGCTGCATATCTTCTACAAATTTGCACCCAGGCAGTTTTCCTTTGTGGGCGAGTTCTGGTGTTTTGGATACCTATATATATATATATATATATATATATATATATATATATATATATATATATATATATATATATATATATATATATATATATAATTATATATATATAAATATAATTATATATGGGTATAGATATATACAGATATATATAGGAATATCTATTTAAAAAATACTCCCCTATGTGAAGAGCATTGAAAAGTGACATATTTACAGTACATACATAGTTAAACACTTATTAAATATGAATATTGCATAAATATTATTGTACATGTTTTAAGCTACTTGACTTAAAAGGGCTTATAACTGTTAAATTAAAAAAAATTAAATAATTTTTATTAGCAGTGTTATTATGAGTGTAACTGTACTTTAAAATGTATTTTTAATGTTTTTGGCAACTTTTTAGTCGAGCATAAGTTAATCAGAGCTCTGAAGTCGAGCTATCCTGATGGGCATTAAATTAAATTGCGCTTGAGCGAACACGTTTACTTTCAACTCTTAATACGCGCGTTACTTCCAACCTGCACAAAGAGCCTTGATAAACCTCTTTTGCTTGCGCACAACTGTTAGTGCACCACTGATAATCTAGGCCAAAGTTGGTAGCAACTATTTTATATGTATTGAATTATATTTGCAGAATTATATAGAGGTTCCATAACATTTATTGTGTCTTAGCAAATAATACACTTTTGGCTAGATTACAAGTGGTGCTCCTGCTAGAGCAAAACTTCCCTAGAAGTAATCTTTTTGTTTGCGTCGGGTTGCATTTGTATTGGAAGTTGAAAGTAAAAAGTTTGCGCGCAAGCAAAAACTGATGTGCTAACTTCCGGACTTCGTAATATTATGACCATGTTAACGTATTCTCTCCATGGAGAGTGCAGAAGCAAAAGTCTAACACCTATTGCTTGCATGCTAACCCCACAGGAATTATGCATATCCCACATTCCAATGTTCTTCACAAACAGAAAAATTATATATTTTTTGTAAATACATATTTCTATAGATATCTGTATATACCTATACCTGTATGTCTATTCCTGTAGATATATAGTTTTGGATGTCTATTTTACATTAACATTATCATATATATATAAATAAATAAATAAATATATATACACACACACATATATATAAATAAATAAATATATATATACACACACACACATATATATATAAAATAATAATAATGAAAATTAAAATTTTCTGTGTAAAGAACATAGGAATGTAAGATATGCGTAATCGTAACATGGTCTGTGTTTTGCGCTTTAGGTCATTACAATGTCGAGTTAGTGCACATGAAGAAATAATAATCTCAAAGCGTGTTTTTGAAATATTACATATAACATATTATTAGTTATTATAAATGATTATACATACTGTAAAAAATATATTATTTTTTATTTTATGGATTATGTTGAATTTTTTACTGTATATTTTTGTTTAAATATATTTTTATATTGATCCCAAACTATGTGCCCCCTTATCAATAGTGATAAAAAAAAAAAAAGAATCGCATCCCATCCCTGGCGGCAATTGGTGGCCACACTTGGACCATCTGCACTAAGTTTGAGTAATATGGGGTGACAAATGGATAGTATACCGGAGTTAGCCTCGTGTTGATCTACAATAAACATGGTCATATACCTCCTCAAAATATAAGTGGGCCGCTAGTGAGATGTTATCCCCATAAAGTTTACAAGGGTTTCTCATTGTTACTTGTATCTGAGGGAATTTTTTGGGAGATTAGGAAAGATAAGGTTTTCATAGGATGCATTTTCCAATGCTCACCTAGTAAGCAATAAGTGGGGGGAAGGGAGAATGTTAAGTTGGCGGGTTAAAACTATGGGGGTTATACTGCATAGGAAAGGAGCCGTATTATATTATTCAAAGCAGAGAAAAAACAAAAGACAAAACAAACTTGTATCCTTAGAGTATAAGATAGGTAAGATCCAGATTCAAACACGTTTCAGTTGTATATAGCATAATATCTGAAAATTATATACACCACCAAAAACAGAGTGCTATGTTCCTTAAAAGTATCTTTTAGGTAAAGCCATGATAGCTAGATGTAGTAAACCTCAAAGCTAGATCGATAAAAGCGTATACGTTTAAGTACCTGGTATACCGGAGATATGCAATAAATCACTAAATGTATGTAGGCTAAGCCCACAATTGCTGTCCCGGCCGCAGACAGCTCTGTAGGCATCAAAGTAGAGAAGATTACAGTACTAGCTTTATATGGTTAATTGAGCATATACTTTATTGCAGTGCTTATATATCCACAATCTCTCTTATTACAATAAATATATATAGCACATAGTAGGCAGACCTATTATTTGAACACATACAGTAATAGCGGAACCAAGATTATTATACTACTACATATCTACAGCAGCACATATTCTCAGCTTGATACAGTATAAACACATATAAGAAATTTTTGCACACCCTCATACAGATAAATATGTTATATAATACTGCACGTAGATATCAGATATAGGACAAGGAATTCCCAATAGGCTAAGGATACCAACTAATAACAACTAATTTAGCAGAGCTGAAATATCAAATGAGATCCTAGGCACATTTCCTATAAGAGTAAAAGACATACAAAACCAATTTCTAAATATGTTGTGAACTAGCCTATTATATAAAACTAAATATGTTATTACATATAGTATGTAGAGGGATATTAATGACTAAAAATATTGCGGCATAAGCATTCCACACACATATTTAGACATATGTATGTATATTTACATTATAACCCTTTACAGTCAAAAATCTTGGCATATACCATATACCTTTGAACCCTTATAACTTGTTGTTGTTTTTTTTTATATTTATTCGGCACATTTTGTATTTCAGACATGCACAAAAAGATGAAAAATTATTATATTGCTAATTTGCACGCCACTAATCTAGTCATTTGTAGCACGCCACTAATCTAGCCATTTGTGGGTACACTACTGAAACAGGAAAGGATTACATTCAAAACAAAGTGTTCTTAGAGCTTTAGGAATCTTTGTCTCTTCCTAGTGGCTAGGATTTGAATCCCAGGAATAATGGCTTGTGGACTCTCATCACCTAATGAAAGAAATAACATTACATTACAATAGCGCTTATTTTAAAACTGAGGAGATTCTTTTAGTGAAAAAAAAGATATTCAGAATACAATAAATATAACAGAACACATTATGGATAATGGTTGCCATTCAGCCTTTGTTTGACTGTTTTTTTTAGAATCCAGGTAGATTATAATGTATAAATACAGACATAAATAGTCTAGGTATGTAAGAATCTAATTTTAAATAAATGCTAATTTAAATTCAGTATCATCAGATTAATATGCTGCATAATATATGCAAGTATGCTAATTAGTATGGTAGATATTTTTGGCCATAAAAGGTAACACCCTAATTATAGATGGATTCCAGAGTTTAAGTACTTTAAATAACTCTGAGGGAAATAAAGTAAATTGAAAGTACTAGCATCATTTCAGATGAGGGCAAAATATTATTCTGAGCATTCTGGCAAAGTTTGTTTTTCTTCAATATATAAAGACCTTTAATTATTAGGGTCTATGGAAGCAGACAAGGGGGTAAATTTATGTAAGTGCGAGCGGAAATGATACAATGTAGCGTATCATGTCCGCTGCACATCGATAAATGCTGACTGCATACACTGTCTGCATTTATCATTGCACCAGCAGTTCTTGTGAACTGCTGGTGCAATGCCGCCCCTGTAGATTCGCCGCTAGCAGGGGGTGTCAATCGTATGCGATCAGGTTGATTTCTGTCCGCTGCCTCAGAGCAGGGGGACAAGTTATGGAGCAGCAGAAACAGGTGCTTGATAAATCGGCCCCCTAGTCTCAACATAAATAATGTGCCTGTCCACTGCTATATGGAGCTTGATTAATTGACCCCAAAGTGTTAGTCGACAAACCATAATTCACACCATGATACATAATTAAAGGAACACACAGTTTTCTCTGTTGAATCAGATAGTGTTTTCAGATATATTGTAATTTTTTATTGTTTTAAAATAGATATTCTTATACTGAAAATAATGTTTATATTTAAGAGGCATAATAATGGAGAAAATAATGGTGGCTACACAAAATATTGGCACTTTGGGCCCAATTTGGACATTTCCACTTAGGGGTGTACTCACTTTTGTTGCCAACGGTTTAGACATTAATGGCTGTGTGTTAAGTTATTTTGAGGGGACAGCAAATTGACACTGTTATACAGGCTGTACACGCACTAACACAGTTGCTTCACTCCATATATAGCCAAGTAGCAAGAAGGAATAATAAGAGAAGTAATCCACAGAATCGGATCAGCAGCATAGCACGTAGCAATCAATAGCCGTACATAGCCATACATTCAATGCAGCTTCAGTGGATAAGGATAAACACAGAGCCCACACAGGGAACTCACCGCTCCAAACTGGATGCCTCTATCTACCACTTACAAGCAAGAGGTCTTACCCGTACTGGTGAGTAAACCGTCCTTCTTCTCCAGACCACTTCCACACTCGCGGACGCTGCTTCTAATGACAGAACTCGGCTCCAATCTTGCTGCACTGACATATACTTCCTTTTCATATTTCCTAAGCCTGCCGCTCGATACCAGCTCGGACCCAGTCAGTGAGCTCCTCCTCGCTCACAAAAAGCGAATAGTAGAAAAGATAAGCTTGGTCCAGTTAGGGAAAAACAGTAGGATAGTTTATTCTTTATTTTTCCATATAAACAGAGACAATACACACAGAGCAGCGGTGTATGCAGGTTCGGTCTTACGCATTTCGGCGGTAAACTTACGCCTTAATCATAGACCATACCTGAACCCTTTACACCTGAAACTTATAACGGAGCGCTTGCGCCCTCCCTCTTTTTTCCTTTTACTCATGTTACTCAGTTTTCAAACTTTTAAAGGGGCAGTTCAACCAGATTTTATTCGTTCCAGTTTATGTTATATTGAAATCATGTTTATTTACTATATATTATGTGCACAATTAGATAGCCATAAATCTCCATTAGGCACATATTTCATTAAGAAATAGAAGTTTGTCAAATAGTGAAACTAAAGTTGCTTTTTTACCATAACTCTCCGTCTATTTCATTAGAACTTAGAATAAAGGGAACGAGCTAATGCTCTATCTATACAAGATCTTACTTATTTAAGGATTCCATACTTAGAGAGAATAGAAAGGATAATAGCAGCCTTATTAATGTCAGTCTAGCTATAATCTTAGTATAAGGTAACAAACAGATAAAAATACAGAAAGCATTAGAATAGCAAAAGCACATATATACAGATATGCAGATTTTAGAGTATGAATAATACGATCATTTGAATCCTATACACAAGGCTTTCTATGGATATGTGTAGCAATTACAACCAACAGTTGATAACATCATGTTCAGAATTAAAACCGAGCAGAACCAAAGTTTTGAACAAGAATATCCAATATGCTTCTTGTTTTTTTAAGGATATTTAAACGGTCTCCTCCTCTATGGGACCTCGGTATATGTTCAATAGCAGACCAACTGAAAATTTTCAAATCTTGGTCATGCTCCTCAATGAAATGAGTGGCAAGAGCAGAGCAAGCAATATTTTTTTCAATATTATAGATATGTTCGCGAATGCGAGTTCTCACGTCCCTAGTGGTCATTCCAATGTATTGCTTCCTATGCTTTTTACACTCGATTAAATACACTACATGATCAGTTGAGCACTTAACACATCCCTTAGTATCATATTCAATTCCAGTTGCATAAGATCTACATTTTTGGGTGACTTTAATATATACACAAGCCCTACATCTCTTATTTCCACGTTTATGTGTACCATTTGTCTGTAGCCATGCATTCTTTTTTCTGTTATCATCTTGTCTTTTTATCTTTAATTCACTAGGGGATACAATATTAGCTAATGATCTGCCTTTTCTATATACGAATTTACATCCCTTTTCAACCAGGGGTTTTAATGTCTCGTCCCCATATATCAATGGTAAATATTTTTTAACCGTTACACAAATCTTGTTATATTGGTTTGAATATTGGGTTATAAACATAGGTCTATCATCTTTACAAACATTTCTTGGCTTGTCATGCAATAAACTAGCCCTTTTTAATTTATCTACTTTCTTACTAACACTTTTGATTTGATTAGCATTGTAACCTCTGTTTATCATTCTCTCAGTTAGTACAATTTTTGCTCTCTCATAGCTATCATTCTGTGAGCAATTCCTCTTAGCACAAATTAATTGTCCCTTGATTATCCCTTTAGTGACATGTTTCGGGTGATTGCTCTTTGAGTGCAGTAATGCATTACCAGCTATGGGCTTCCTATATAGGTCTGTCTCCACCTTGTTGTTTTTATCAGCTATCAGGACTAAATCCAAATAGCTGATTTTCTCTTTGTTCCAATCGGAAGTAAAGCTCATACATAATTGGTTTTTATTTAAATATGATAGGAACAAATCTTTCTCTTTATCATCCCCATCCCAGACAAACAGCAAATTGTCTATAAATCTCTTGTATAGGCGAATTGACTGTCTGTATGGGTTGTTGTCATTAGTAATGAGGGTCCTTTCTAGCCAGCCCATAAAAAGATTTGCATATGAGGGTGCAAACCGCGCCCCCATTGCGGTACCCCTCTTCTGCAGGTAAAACTCCCCCTCGAACATAAAATAATTATGCTCCAGGAGGAATTTAATCACTTCAAGAATACAATTCTGATAATAGGGGTCTAGCGTAGTTTCAAGATTTAAGAAATATTCTACTGCTTTTAGACCCAAGGTGTGAGGTATCATAGAATATAACGATACCACGTCTACTGATAACCAGCTGTAGGTTTCCCTCCACTCAAAATTTTCAAATATCTGCAAAACATACTTCGTATCTTTGAGATGACTGTCCAGATTTTGAACAATTGGTTGCCGAATTTCATCAACCCAATTAGACAGGGGTTCAAGGACAGATTCTAGACCTGATATAATCGGCCTACCTTTGATATTTGTTAAGCCCTTGTGCGTTTTGGGGAGATGGTAGAATATGGGTATTTTAGGATTTTCCACATAGAGGGAATAAAAAGAATCTCTGCTTAAATATCCATATTCTAAACCATCATCCAATAAAGACAAGAGCTTTTCTTTAATTTTTTTGTGTTGGATCAAATGAAAGTTTTTCATACACACTGCAATCATTAAGCTGTCTGTGGGACTCATTAATATACCATTCTGTATCACAAACCACTATACTATTCCCCTTGTCTGATCTTTTTATTACAATTTGCTCATTTTTTTCCAAACTCTTTATTGCTTCTCTTTCTCTTATAGAGAGATTATTTTGACATATATTGTCTTTTTCTGTTTCCTTTAGCTTTATTAGATCATCCATTACATTCTTATGAAATAACTCAAGTAGGTGACCTCTAGACCTATTTGGATAGAAACTAGATTTTTTCTTTTTAGCATTGTAACCACTTTTTGACCCCTCTTTGGATTCTTCCCATACATTTTCTAGATATTCAGTTTTAAATTCTTCATTCATTGTTTTAAAATGTTGTAATTATAATGTAAAATGGTAAGTATGTTTTTTATTACTTAAAGGACCAGTCAACACATTAGATTTGCATAATCAACAAATGCAAGATAACAAGACAATGCAATATCACTTAGTCTGAACTTCAAATGAGTAGTAGATTTTTTTATAACAATTTCAAAGTTATGTATATTTCCACTCCCCTTGTACCATGTGATAGCAATCAGCCAATCACAAATGCATATACGTATAGTCTGTGAATTCTTGCACATGCTCAGTAGGATCTGGTGACTCAAAAATTGTAAATATAAAAGACTGTGCACATTTTTTTTAATCGAAGTAAATTGGAAAGTTGTTTAAAATGACATGCTGTATCTGAATCATGAAAATTTAATTTAACCTGAGTGTCCCTTTAAGGGTTAACTGCCTGACAAACTTATTAAGGTCTAGAATCGTCTGAAACAGGTCAAAGTTTTTGCTAGGACAGAAGCCCAAACCATAATTCAAAACCTTTATTTCATTTACATTTAACGTGTAAGAGGATATGTTTAAAATAGCTCCTTCCATAATTATTTTTCTTTCTGGGTTACCTGTCTCAGTTGGTATCTGTTTTTTGGCGTTTTTTGATTCTCTACATTTCTCAGCTGTCCTCCCCCTTTGTTTATATCCACGCCTTTCTGAAAAACCTGTTTGTCTACTTGTGTATTGCTTACTATCACTTCAGATGATGTTTTGGGTCTAGCTCCAAGATCCCTTTCTTTTTCTCTTGATCTTTGTGGTTTAGGTGCTTCAATATTAGATACTACATTACTTGGAACTTCTGATTCTGACTGAGAAAATTCTTCAGATGTAGCAAAATCTGTTTCATGTGCTTCACTATATTTTCCTTCGTTCTCTGAGTCATTAAAGGTAACTTTTTTATTTTTATTTTTATTCTTATTTTTACTTTTCCCTTGGTGCTGCCATTTCTGATTTTTTAATGTTATAGGTTTATCTATTGCAGTCAACTCATTCTCATCTGATTTTTCACCTCTATTTTGCTTTTTATTGTTATTACTATTACCTCTCCTAAATCTTCTCTGCAATAGGTAAACTCTATTACTCGCATAATCCTTGCTATCTCTAAGGAACTTAGAATGCTTAATATTAACCACTAACTTTCTTGCTTCTTCTACTGCCTCTTGGAGCATAGTATTGTAAGTGGCATGTTCAGAGATTTCTACATATTTATTCATCTCTGTTTGAATTTTCACAATTTCATCTTTTATATCAGCAATTTGTTGTGTTTTATATCTGATTAAAAGTCCCATTAATCTTATAGCACACTCAGTCAATACGTTATTCCATTCCTTAATGAATTCCTTATCTTCCACTTCAAAAGAGGGGTATTTTCTAATCCTCAATCCCCTTGGTACCATTCCTCTCTTTATATACTTATCAAATAACCAATTGTCAAGTCGCAGTCTCTGTTCCTTGGTCTTTAATTTCTACATAGTTTGAAATAAATCAGTAAGTTTGATATTATCTATATCACAGCTAAATAGCTCCTCCAAATCAAGGTTATCAATGTCCCATTCATCCGTAGTTTTCAAAGAGTAAAAGTCAGTGTGTGTCTCCATTGTCATACTGGTATATTCGAAATAAGGCTTATAATAGTTGCCAACCAGTAAAAGGAATATAGAACTACTGTGAGCGGCAGTATACAGCACTGGAAATAAAATTCAAATTCACCTTACAAGCAAACAAACAGCCTTGGAGTAAAGCGTGGAGAAAAAAAGTTATATACACAAACACAGTTGCTTCACTCCATATATAGCCAAGTAGCAAGAAGGAATAATAAGAGAAGTAATCCACAGAATCGGATCGGCAGCATAGCACGTAGCAATCAATAGCTGTACATAGCCATACATTCAATGCAGCTTCAGTGGATAAGGAGAAACACAGAACCCACACAGGGCACTCACCGCTCCAAACCGGATGCCTCTATTTACCGCTTACAAGCAAGAGGTCTTACCCGTACTGGTGAGTAAACCGTCCTTCTTCTCCAGACCACTTCCACACTCGCGGACACTGCTTCTAATGACAGAACTCGGCTCCAATCTTGCTGCACTGACATATACTTCCTTTTCGTATTTCCTAAGCCTGCCGCTCGATACCAGCTCGGACCCAGTCAGTGAGCTCCTCCTCGCTCACAAAAAGCGAATAGTAGAAAAGATAAGCTTGGTCCAGTTAGGTAAAAACAGTAGGATAGTTTATTCTTTATTTTTCCATATAAACAGAGATAATACACACAGAGTAGCGGTGTATGCAGGTTCGGTCTTACGCGTTTCGGCGGTAAACTTACGCCTTAATCATAGACCATACCTGAACCCTTTACACCTGAAACTTATAACGGAGCGCTTGCGCCCTCCCTCTTTTTTCCTTTTACTCATGTTACTTAATTTTCAAACTTTTAAAGTTAAATAAGTAAGATCTTGTATAGATAGAGCATTAGCTCGTTCCCTTTATTATATATATATTTATATGCATTAACCTCAAAGAACGTTAAAGTTCTAATGAAATAGACGGAGAGTTATGGTAAAAAAGAAACTTTAGTTTCACTAGTTGACAAACTTCTATTTCTTAATGAAATATGTGCCTAATGGAGATTTATGGCTATCTAATTGTGCACATAATATATAGTAAATAAACATGATTTCAATATAACATAAACTGGAACGAATAAAATCTGGTTGAACTGCCCCTTTAAAAGTTTAAAAGTTTGAAAATTGAGTAACATGAGTAAAAGGAAAAAAGAGGGAGGGCGCAAGCGCTCCGTTATAAGTTTCAGGTGTAAAGGGTTCAGGTATGGTCTATGATTAAGGTGTAAGTTTACCGCCGAAACACGTAAGACCGAACCTGCATACACCGCTGCTCTGTGTGTATTGTCTCTGTTTATATGGAAAAATAAAGAATAAACTATCCTACTGATTTTACCTAACTGGACCAAGCTTATCTTTTCTACTATTCGCTTTTTGTGAATGAGGAGGAGCTCACTGACTGGGTCCAAGCTGGTATCGAGCGGCAGGCTTAGGAAATACGAAAAGGAAGTATATGTCAGTGCAGCAAGATTGGAGCCGAGTTCTGTCATTAGAAGCAGCGTCCGCGAGTGTGGAAGTGGTCTGGAGAAGAAGGACGGTTTACTCACCAGTACGGGTAAGACCTCTTGCTTGTAAGCGGTAGATAGAGGCATCCGGTTTGGAGTGGTGAGTGCCCTGTGTGGGCTCTGTGTTTATCCTTATCCACTGAAGCTGCATTGAATGTATGGCTATGTACGGCTATTAATTGCTACGTGCTATGCTTCTGATCTTATTCTGTGGATTACTTCTCTTATTATTCCTTCTTGCTACTTGGCTATATATGGAGTGAAGCCACTGTGTTTGTGTATATAACTTTTTTCCTCCACGCTTTACTCCAAGGCTGTTTTTTTGCTTGTAAGGTGAATTTGAATTTGATTTCCAGTTCTGTATACTGCCGCTCACAGTAGTTCTATATTCCTTTTACTGGTTGGCAAATATTATAAGCCTTACTTCGAATATACCAGTATGACTATGGAGACACACACTGACTTTTACTCTTTGAAAACTACGGATGAATGGGACATTGATAACCTTGATTTGGAGGAGCTATTTAGCTGTGATATAGATAATGTCAAACTTACTGATTTATTTCAAACTATGGAGAAATTAAAGACCAAGGAACAGAGACTGCGACTTGACAATTGGTTATTTGATAAGTATATAAAGAGAGGAATGGTACCAAGGGGATTGAGGATTAGAAAATACCCCTCTTTTGAAGTGGAAGATAAGGAATTCATTAAGGAATGGAATAACGTATTGACTGAGTGTGCTATAAGATTAATGGGACTTTTAATCAGATATAAAACACAACAAATTGCTGATATAAAAGATGAAATTGTGAAAGTTCAAACAGAGATGAATAAATATGTAGAAATCTCTGAACATGCCACTTACGATACTATGCTCCAAGAGGCAGTAGAAGAAGCAAGAAAGTTAGTGGTTAATATTAAGCATTCTAAGTTCCTTAGAGATAGCAAGGATTATGCGAGTAATAGAGTTTACCTATTGCAGAGAAGATTTAGGAGAGGTAATAGTAATAACAATAAAAAGCAAAATAGAGGTGAAAAATCAGATGAGAATGAGTTGACTGCAATAGATAAACCTATAAAATTAAAAAAATCAGAAATGGCAGCACCAAGGGAAAAGTAAAAATAAGAATAAAAATAAAAAAGTTACCTTTAATGACTCAGAGAACGAAGGAAAAGATAGTGAAGCACATGAAACAGATTTTGCTACATCTGAAGAATTTTCTCAGTCAGAATCAGAAGTTCCAAGTAATGTAGTATCTAATATTGAAGCACCTAAACCACAAAGATCAAGAGAAAAAGAAAGGGATCTTGGAGCTAGACCCAAAACATCATCTGAAGCAATACACAAGTAGACAAACAGGTTTTTCAGAAAGGCTTGGATATAAACAAAGGGGGAGGACAGCTGAGAAATGTAGAGAATCAAAAAACGCCAAAAAACAGATACCA